>NW_022196891.1:90501370-90510418 GCF_008632895.1 Mastomys coucha | reverse complement strand
AAAAAAAAAAAAAAAAAAAAAAATTAGGATTACACACATTTTATAAACAGAGGAATAACATAGAAATGCACATACACACTCACACTCCCAAGTTTTGTTATATGACACCTTTTTGTGACTTTTTAAAATAATTATTTATTTATTTATTATATGTAAGTACACTGTAGCTATCTTCAGAAGAGAGAATCAGATCCCATTACAGATGGTTGTGAGTCACCATGTAAATGCTGGGAATTGAACTCAGGACCTCTGAAAGAGCAGTCAGTACTCTTAACCACTGAGCCATCTCTCCAGCCACTATATGACACCTTTTGTTTTGTCCATAATCTACCACAAAAAAAAAAAAGAAAAGTCCAGGTGAGGCCCCTGACCTTGGATCTCCAGAACCATGAGTCAGATAAACCCCTTAACTTTAAAATTTACCCACCCTGAGGTACTACGTATTAAACTCAGAAAGGGGCTAGATGTCTGTTCTGCTCAGCTCCGTCTCAGCTTTAACATGGGAAGCCCTCATCAGCCCTCAGCTAAATAGAGGGTTGATCAGCTTATGGCTTGGTTTGATCTTCATAACTACAAGTTGTGTCGGGCCCAAATACAGCACAGACCTGTATTTCTAAAAGTAGTCTCAGGCCAGTCAAGGTATATGTTTCATTCCCAAGCCTTTCTACCCCACCCCATCCCACCCTACCCCACCCACCTCACCCTCCCCACCTCCCATCCAAAAGCTAAGGGGTCTTTCTCCAGCAGACAGAGTTGTGCTGACCTCCTGCTTCAGCCCCCTGATACTCCCTCAATGGGCACCACCAAATCCACCAGTGACTAACCCTTATCATTTGCTGCCTAGCCACTGACAGCAAGCTTGTGGGGTCAGGGGTCAAGGTCAGGTTATTTTAGAGGGGGAAGATGTTCACCTCATGCAGCCCTGGGGAAGAGGAACCCCAGGTGAATTATGACGGATGTCTACGTTATAGAAACAGGAAATACTTGCTGCCCAGTCAGTTTTGGAGTTTTAGGTCAGAAACTGGGCTGATTCATCTTCTGAGGGGAAACCAAGTGGGTGCCCTCCTATTAAGGGACACACCGTCTTCTTTCCCAGGAGTCACAGTGTCTGGAACCCTCATGGTTGTTGGGAAAGCTCCATGGTTATGGCTGCCAGCTACTAGAAGTGCTCCAAAACTATCAGGAAGATTTAAGAACAATGCCAAGCCTGAAGTTAGCCTTGGCTTGGACCCTCTCTACAGAACTTTCCGGACTGACAAGATTAAAAGAATAAAGCCAAGTCAGGATCCTCCAAGAATGATCTCCATTTGGCCTGTGGTTACCTTGATGACTTATGTATCAGCCGAAGTGTGAACTTTAAATTTGAAACGTCCGTCCGTGGCCTTGGCCAGTCCCCACCTTTGACAAGGTCTTACCCGAAGGGCCAGTAGCAGACCAAAGGGTGGTCAGCACCTTCCGAGTCTGGCAGTGACTTTGGACCCCCAAGATTGGCACCCTTTCCCCTCTGGCTCTGGGCTCTAACAGGGAAGGCTGAGCAGGCTGTTGCAACATTGCATCAGTGACCTTTGCAATTTTCTGGCCGGTTGGTTCCCCTTCCTTCCCGCCCCACCCCCTGCTTCAAGCCCTTTGCCCTACCCCTTTACCTACTTTGTTAACTCAGGTACACCAATAGCCACAGCTAAATTATAGCCCACCCCCCACCCAGGGGATCATAATTAATCCTAATCTAACCAGCTTCCCGAGAGTGCCCTCCGTTCTGGATCCCCAACTCTCCCAAACCTGAGCAGGGTGGCATGGAACCATTGTTAAGAGGGTGAAATACTTTCATTATAGACAAATTTTTACCACAGGCCTTCTTTAAGGCTTACCTCCAACTTTACTTCTCAAACCAACGTAGAAAAGAGGGCAATTTGTGTGTGCGTATGTGCAAACATATATGACCCACACAGCCTAACACATACTAGGCAAGCAATCTACCACTGAACCACATCTATAACCCTCTTTATTTTGATTTTCTGACACAGTCTCAGTAAGTTATTCAGGTTATGCTCAGACTCACCCATTCTCTTGCCTCTTGCTGGAATTAACAGACATGTGCTTTGGGTTTAATGACTATTCCCTTTAATACAGAAATAACGACGGAAGCACCTTACTGAGACTAATTCATTCTCTCTCCTCCCTCTCCCCCGCTTCGGCACCCCCCCCCACACACACACACACCTCTATGCATTAGATGGAACCCCTCAACGAAAAGCTTTCTGTTAGGTGACTAGCAGTGTTGCTGCTGTTCCCATCTTAGAAAAGCCTACCAGTCAAGAAAGCAGAACTCTGGGAGAACATTCTACTCCCTGGAGATACGTTTTTCTCATTTGGATTGCCTGCTCACTTCAGAATCCCTCTGTTGCCTTCCCTTCCACCCACACCCTCCCTGACAGGTGAGAAGGTGACCTTTCTGAATGAAAATGAACCCCAGATTCCCTCATTAGGGTCTTTCTCAGTTCTTCCTGGACTACAGGGGAGTTTGGGCCAGGGGGTCAGGGGGCCAGGGGAACAGGGGGACGAAGTGGGGCGGCGGGGGGACAGGGGGACAGGGGAACAGGGGAACAGACAAGACTAGAAAGTGTGTCCTGTCAGGGAAGCATGTCACACCATCACCTGGTGATCTCTTCTTTGGCTGACCACTGAAGTGGTGCCTTGGGCTCAGTTTTTGCAGCACCAGCGGTCTAGGGTCTCAGGGCGCACACAGCAGGGGCGTGCACTACTCCTGGTCACCTCCCTGGTCCCCAGCCGCGCCCCTCCCGTTCTTCCTCCTCCTCCCCACCCCCCCACCCCCACCCCCGGCCCGGCTTCTTTTTCTGCAGTCAGAGCTCAGGCCAGCGAGCCAGGAGGCGGATCCCGGGCAAAAGATATAAGGGCTCTCTCTGTTCACTGAGCGCTGCGGAGTGTCCCTCCCAAAGAGTGGCGGCTGAGGGAAGAAGGACTCCAAAGCCACTCTGACTCACGGACGCCTGACCTTCACCACCAGCAAGTGCTGCCTCTCTTCTCACTGCACCCTAGGTAAGCCTCCAAGCCCGGGAACCGAGGGTGGGCGAGAGACAGCAGATCCCCTTCTCAGCTGCCTTCTCCCCTGGGCTCGACTTCCCCTAGTCTGCAGCCGACCCGTTTCTGAGCTTAGGGTTCCCTGCTCTGCTGCTGTCCCCCCACCCCCCCCCGAAGACTCAACCCCTTTCCTCTCTACCTCTGCAGGCCCAACCACCCACCGCCCAGAGCTCAGATGGAAAGTGTGCAGGAGCTGATCCCTCTGGCCAAGGAGATGATGGCGCAGAAGCCCAGAGGGAAGCTAGTGAAACTGTACGTGCTGGGCAGTGTGCTGGCGCTCTTCGGTGTGGTGCTTGGCCTAGTTGAGACGGTGTGCAGCCCTTTCACAGCCACCAGCCGTCTGCGAGACCAGGAGGCTGCAGTGGCGGAGCTGCGGGAAGCTTGTGAGCAGCAGTCCCTCCACAAGCAGGCACTGCTGGCAGGAGGCAAGGCACAGGAGGCGACCCTGTGCAGCCGGGCTCTGTCCCTCCGGCAGCACGCCTCTTAAGTTCGGTGACTGGCAGAGAAGGAAGCAAGACCACAGAGAGATCATGACCCAGGTGGGCAAGAGCGGAGTCACATGCTGTATCAAGGTGCCACCGAATCCAGAACTGACCCTGCACAGATCACCTAAGGGGTCTGGGACTGACTTGCTGCTGTGCAGCACGCAATGTGATTTGTCCAAGGCTGTGGGAGCGATTAAGGAACTATATCACTTTGCATTAGGGAAGGAGACATGCTTTTTTATACTGTTATTTTTAATGTTATTATTATTATTACAATAACTATCATTTTGCATTTTGAAATAAAAACGTTTTATACTCTAGCTCATTATTTAATTCTTGGGCGGCAAGGTGACCCTCTCACTCAGAACTGTGACTAGCCCTGCTTCACACCCGGGGCTTGAATACTGCCTGGCACAGAATAGGTCTACTCACACAGGAGTGAAACTCTAAACATGCTACAGGTGTTAGCACTTTTGGATCACAAGATAAATCAATTTCTGACCTAGAATGTGTGTGTGTGTGTGTGTGTGTGTGTGTGTGTGTGTGTGTGTGTGAGAGAGAGAGAGAGAGAGAGAGAGAGAGAGAGAGAGAGAGAGAGAGAGGAAAAAAACTAATGGATTTCTAGGGCAAAGAAAAGGTCATTTACCCTCTTTGTGCTGGAGATTTCTGTGGCTGATCTCTCTGCTTAACTATTAGAGTGAGGAAAAGAGGAGATGGAGGAGGAAGGGAGACTGTAGGAGAGAGGGGAGGAGGTTGGAAGAACAGAGAGAATGAAAGAGAGACAGAAGGAAGAGTGGGGAGGAAGGGAAGAGAAGAAAGATAGGAAGAATGGGGCAAAAATGAAACCCAGCCGTCCTGTGGGAGCAGGAGCTCTCTCTCCTAAGGGCACAGCTGACCACAGTAAGAAGCTTAGAAGGAGAAAAGACTGTTATCACAGACCTGAGTCCTTTCCCAGGAGTCAGAGTTGATCTTGTGTCAACAGCTAATTTAGTAACACTATGGGGCTTCCCAAAGTAACCCCTCCCTGCCCAGGAAGGGCCAAGAAGATAGCTTGATGCCACTCCCCAGGATCTTTAATGTCATCTGCTGTAGCCAGGTGTGAGCATGTTAACTTGACTCTCCAACCTCCCAACCTACTTTTACACACAGACACCTCCATTTTGTTTAGCTCTGCAGACCCAAACTCTCCCCAGCGCTTCTGGCTCCGATCAACTGTCAGTTCTCCTTAAAAATCCATCCCCCCAGGGAAAGAAGGGAGGGAGTGTGAATGAAAAGAACATGTCTGAGTGACACCAGTCTTCTTCCTGTTTCCAAATCCAGACACTTGACCCTGTGTTAAGGCAGAGTCCAGCCTTAACACCCCCAAAGCTCCCAGGAGCTGGGCCAATCCAGCCGTTTAGTCAGTCTTACAGATGCCTCTTCCACAGGCTGCTTGCTCCTCTGCCCACTCAACACCTTGTCCAGTTCATCTCCTGCATCACCGCCTGGGCTGGTCCTCCTTCGGTACCTCTCACCTTGCTATTCCTGCATGAGATTCTAGTTTCTCTCTGACCTGCTGCTGGCTACCTCCTGTCTGCCTTTGAGAGCTGCCCAGCATGGACACTGATATTTTTCTATATTTGTGCTTTTGTTTACATTACTCTCCTCATACCCATATTCTCTACATCTCTGAGGAAGATAACCCTCCATGCTTCAAGGATTTCAAGTTTTCCACCCATCAGGAAACTTTGTATCAAAACTGTGTGCTCTGGCTTTTGGGTGTGATGGTTATGTCTATATTCAGAGAGTTTGCCTATGTATGAAAACACAAGTGCCCAAGCATACAGACAGTCATTCTAGGTTACAGTGAAACATCTCTTGCAGACTCTCCTTCACAGTCCTGCCTGTTAGCCTGAGCTGCCAGAATCTTTCTACCTCTCAGAATCTGACAGTTGTGAAGTCTAAAGTCTCAGGCTGGCCCATGGTAACAAACTTTCCCTTCCGTTGCTTTGTGGGCAGATGGCGCCCTCATAGTCTGATCTTCCTGAGGACAAGGACCATATACATAGGAGGGGAAACATATTTGTCCCACAAGGATGCTCACAGAGAGAGATAAGGAAAGGGCTTGCCTCATCACATCAGAATCAAGTTTTGCCATGGTCTCATGAGACATTTGGTCATGATCAAGCAGGACAACTCCCTCACTCCACAGAGAGACAAAAACTATTCTTGGTCTTATTCTATTTGGCAGTGTTAGTACCAACCCAGACAGAAGGGTGACAGAAGGACTGCTTGTTGGTTCTGTTGGTGACCCAGGGCTGACATAGCAAAGTCATAATAATGATAAATGATGATGATGATGATGATGATAATTTACCACACTGGAGCCAACTGAAACTGAAAAGAGAAGAGTCACCATAGAATAAGAGTCCAACAGATCAGTTTTATAACCACAGAAGCAGAAAACACAGCCCTGAAGTTGTCTAAGAGAAGACTGGATCAGCTGTCTCCTGCTCCTGCCCCAGTGACTTCCCTGCTATGAATAATTGTACCCTCCAGCTGTGAGCCAGAGTAAGCTCTTCCTTGTCTTGCTTCTGTCAAGTATTTTGTTATAGCAGCAGACCAGATACCCAGCAGACCCACATGTGCCATGACCCACGCTGAGGCAAGACACATGGACACGTGATATCTGGAGGGTATAGATACCCAGCAGACCCTGAAAAGGCACACACAGCAGTCTGCTCAACAAAGCTCATCCTCACTGTATACATCAAGTAACTCGTGGTCATGTTCTGAAATGGAAACTTAAGGGCTCTTTGGAAAGTCGGTTGGAGGGTGTTTTGCTGGGCCAAACACATAAAGGAACGTTTTTTGTTAAGGTGGACACAGGTGTGAAAGGCTAAGGCAGACTCGGAAGGAACATTTCGCTGAAGCAGACACAGGAGAGAGGATGTTCTGCTGAAGCAAGCACATGAAAGGACATGTGATAAAGGATTCTTTACTAACGACATGCATGTATTGCGTTGTGTGGTTGAGCTGCATCTGTCAGGACGACATGGAGAGAAATGCACTGAAAACTTCTGGTGGTGTGCTGCAGTTTGTTGCCTCTTCCTTCTGAGAACTGAGGCTGACTGGATGCATGTGCTGAGGCAAGACCCATGCTGAGGCAAGACACGTGGACATGTGATATCTGGAGGATATAAATAGGACTCTACAGGATGGAGAGAGAGAGAGCTTGACTTGCTGGTATAGCTAGCTGTGCAACGCTAGTGGGTCTCACGTCTTCACTGAGCTTCACTTCCCTGAGAGAGGCACATCCTCTCCTGGTGTTCCTGTTGGCCCCTCCTGAAGACTCAAGCCAAGGCTGAGGCCTGGCTGTCTCTGCTAGGTCATGTCACCACTGTTGTTAACCCAACTCTACCTAACTAGACTGCTGGTGTATCCATGAGGCGTTTGAGAGTAGAATGAACTGCCGGTGCCTGCTAACCTGTAAACTGAAATGCTGATTTCCAGACAACATAGACACAAGTTGCTCCAAAGAGCCATTTCTAAATAGGTTGGCTTCCTCCATGTCTTTTCTTACCACTACCTCTGGTGGGCAATGGGCTACAAGGGAGGCTAGAGCATTTAAGAACCATCATTAAAAACAGGGTTTGAAAATATTTAAAATTACAACATTCTTTGATAATTCTAGAGGGTCGGCCCATCTGAAAGTGTTACAGAGGACCCTTAGACCATCTGGGATACGCTCTAGTTTCCTTGTGCTTGAATTCCGCTTGTCTTTGGATCTACATCCGGGCTATTAAATCTCAATGAGTAACCTGAGCTTGACTAGTCAGCTTAAGGGTGCATTTTCGGATCGTTACACCTAGACCTTCATGTAAGGTCCTTAGGATACCCCCACTGAGCAACCAAAGATCTCTACATAAAAGCATTTGACACTTTGGGTAGGAAACATGATATTGTTAGCTTACCCAACACAAGTCTTGGTATATGTAGCCCACTTGACCTTCTGCTTCAGAGGCACACTGCTTGTTTGAGACAGACACCCAAAGTGATCTTGTGGTGGCTTAAGTGAGAAATGTCCCCCCATGACTGCTTGGGCAGTTTTAGGAGGTACAGCCTTGATGGAGGAAGTCTGTCCCTGGAGGTGGGCTTTGAGAGTATAAAGCCTCACCTATTTCCAGTTTGCTCTCTCTGTTGTTAACCCAACTCTATCTAACTAGACTGCTGGTGTATCCAAGAGGCATTTGACAGTGGATTGAACTGCCGGTGCCTGCTAACCTGTGAACTGAAATGCTGACTTCCAGACTACATAGACGGTTCTCTCTGCTTCCTGTTTGTGTTCGAAGATGCTGGCCCTCAGTTCTGTTCCTGTCCCCAGGCCTGCTGTTTGTGGTCATAATGGACTCTCATCCCTCTGGAACCCTGAGCCTAAATACCCCCTTCCTTCTATAAACCCCTTGGTCAGGCTTTCTCACACCAACAGAATCCGGGCAGTAAATCCGTTACCTTACCATGTTGACCTTGACCGTGAGGTTCCTCTGCCTTTTCAAGTGTGAAGACTGAAGATGTGTGTGTGTGTGTCCCTATACTGGCTACAAGTATGTTCCTTGGCTTATGCTTTTACCACCCAACTGCTCATTTTCCTGCAGCTTGCTTTGCTTTTTCTGTCTCAATTATGAAGTCTTGCTTTATGTGATTTTGATCTATTCTTGGCTGTCTTAAATCTGATATGTAAGAGTGTTTGATTGGAATGGGTGGAGATAAGAACTATTAAATCAACAATCTGATCCAAACTGATCTTCAAGGATACCTTGACTGATGGCCAACGCAGGGAGGGGTGGGTTGCTGATCATGCTGAGCTATGGGAAGCTGCTTCATCCTTGTGTGGAAGGCTGTGCTCATCTGTATTCCAAGGTACTAAATTTGGGTCTTTTTCTACATTTTTGCTCAGAAATGGAAGCTAAGACACTAACACCACTCACAGGCACATGCTCTGTCTGAGCCTTTCCAGCCAGGCTCAGTGTCTTCTATGTAGAGATCTTGCCTCCCATGGAAAGCTGCATGTATCCTGATTCTTGCCCTCACTTAGGTAAAGTAAAAATTTTGAAGCAGAATACCAATGGCCATCCTATAGAATGGTGGTTCTCAACCTACAGTTCCTGACCCCTTGGGGAGTTGCATATCAGATATTTACATTATGATTCGTAACAGTAGCAAAATTACAGTTGTGAAGTAGCAATGAAATAATTTTGTGGCTGGGGTCACTACAACATGAGGAGCTATATGAAAGGGTCACAGCATTAAGACGATTGAGCTTTTGATGTATTAAAAATCAAGAAATTATTAGACGTTTAAGAAGAACTGAATCGTGGTGATTTGGAGGTGGAAGCAGGTGGCTCAAGAGTTCAAGGCCATCCTAAGGGACTGCAACCCCCTCAGCTCCATTGGTCCTTTCTCTAACTCCTTCACTGGGGACCCT
>NW_022196891.1:90493521-90500353 GCF_008632895.1 Mastomys coucha | reverse complement strand
AAAAAAATAATAAAAAAAAAAAAAAGAGTTCAAGGCCAGTATCTATTACTTGGTGGGTCTAAGGCTAGCCTGAGCTACATGGGACCTCATCTCAAAGAATGAATGAATGAATGAATGAATGAATGAGTGAATGAAAAGAGAGAGAGAGAATAGAAAGAGAAGTGGAACTTCAGAATCTTTAGGAGAGTGAAACCTCAGAGTCAATAGTTAGGCCCTTTTCTTTGTTTAGAGACTATGTTTTGCTATGTAACCTCCCGACTCTGCCTGCAATCCTCCCTGTGCACTGGGATTATGGGTGTGTAACTGTGCCTGGCTAACAGTTTAGTTGGCCCGAGGAAAAGTGAGCACACACTTCTGACTTGAGGAGGTGTGTTGCAGTAAATCTCCAACCCCAATAAGCCCGTGCAAAGAACCCACAACTCAGTTAGAGTATTTATAAGCTGCACACCTAGATTGGACAGATTTACCACTACACTAATCTAGTCCCCAGCTATGAGATCCCTTGCTACTTGTAACTTCTCCAGGCCACATGGTTCTGTCCATCTTCCTTCCACCTCCTCTTCCTCTGTCTCTTCATCTTCTCTCCTGCCCTTCTCTAAAACCTCCAGCCCCACCTTTCCCTTCCACTGCCCAATCACAGGCTCTAGCCTTTATTTGCTCAGTTTAAATGGGGAGAAGAAGATTCACATGAAATCACCTGAGTACATGATCCACTCCTGTAGGGGCAGCCTCTCTTGAGGAAGCAGAATTGACATCAAAATACAAACAGCACCAGGGCAATCCACAACAGAGGTATTTTATCACAGAAGCCCACCCTCCTTTTGTGTTTCTGTCTTTCATGTGGCTTTACCTGACCTTCCATGCAAGTCACCCATTTCTTCAGAGAATTCCCCAGAAATGAGCAACCATGATTATTAAACCAGAAAGCAGCCCTAAGGAAATTAGGAACAATTAAATAAAAATGAAAATAGGCCTTATGAAATTTTCCAAAACTATACTGGAGTAGAACCAACAACTAAAGTAAAGGAGGGCTTATCTGCCCCCATAATCCATGTCCTCTTAATTGGTTCAAACATTAATAAGAGAATTTTATAAAAGATACTCAAATGAAAAGTATACAATACCTGGTTAGAAGTTTTCAGAGTGCTTTAGACAGACAGTAAGATAGAGCTCAGTAGAATGTGGAGTTCTCTGGAGAAAGTAAGTGGCAAGGTTGCCATCCTCTCACTGAAGTCAGGATCCCACACACACCTCAGCATCCAGTGTGTGCTGCCATGCTGACTAACTTCATGCTTGGTATGAGAAGAGCAGATCCTAACATGGCTTCATGCTGGAACCAAGCAGATGCTCTTCAAATATTTCTGAATATGTGACTAAATAAATAGAAAGAAAATGAACATGTGAGTGTGCATATGTGTGTCTGCATAATATGTGTGTGTGCATGTGTATGTCTGTGCATAAAATGTATATGTGCATGTCTGTGTCTGTGTGTGCATGTATAGATGTGTGTACATGTATATATGTGTGCATTTCTGTGTGTGTGCATGTGCATCTGTGTGTGTGCATATATATGTGTATGTTTCTGTATGTGTGCATGTGTGTGCCTGTGTGTGTGCATTATGTGTTAATATGTGTGCATGTATATGTGTGTGCCTGTATATGTGTGTCTGCATGATGTGTGCATGTGTGTATGTATGTGTGTCTGTGCATGTATGTGTATCTGTACATACATGCACACATGTATATGTGTGTGCATATGTGTGCATGTGTGTGTGTGTCTGTGTATGCGTTATGTGTTTGTGTATGTGTTTATGTATGTGTGTGTCTGTATATGTGTGTCTGCATGCATGTGTGTGCATGTGTCTGCATGTGTGTATATGTATGTGTGTGTATTGTGTGTGTATATGTGTGTGAGCGTGGTGTGTATACTGTCTTCCATCCTCTACTCCAGACCTGGGAATGAACTGGACTGGGGTTATTTGTCTCTGCTAATGGAGCCCCTGCTCCTCTGGGTCTCCCTCTTCATCCACTCTCCTTTTTAGCTGTTGTGTTCATCTTGATTATTTTAAACTCACCTAAAGTGTGGGTAGGCACACAAACCTAAGGAATGTATTGGGTCACTAGAGTCTCTCCTTGTGGGGAAGAAAAATCTGTCCAAATATGGTTCTTGTTTCAGTAACTTCCTCTGAGGCAAAGCCAAGACTGAAGAGAGCACCTGCTTGGGTGGAACATGGCTCGTCTGCTTGGTTTGCTTCCACTGAGTTTAGAGCTAACAATAGTAATGGGAAAGTTTCCAGGGCAACCAGGACCACTTCCAACATCTCCACGCCAGGCTGCCTGGGGTTCCCCTGTCCTTTGGGGAGCCCGATGCTTATGACTGGATTGGCTCCCCCTTGCAGGCATCTCTCTACTGCAGGCTGGGTCCTCAGAAAAGACATTCTTCCTAGTCCTGGGTTTCACATACATTGTATCAGGTGGCACACCAGCTGGTTTCAGTCTTGAATCAGGTCTTCTGGCTCCTCCCAGAAACCAACCAACTTGTGAGCAGGAAATCCTGCCCCTCCCCAAAGAGTGGGAAACCACAGAGGAAAAGAGATGAGACAGAAGGATAGAGAGGAGGAGGAGAGAGAAGAGGCAGAAATAGGCAGCCAATAAAAAGGAGCCGCACTTATCTGAAGCCTCAAGGTAAGACTTTATGAAATTGTATGTTGTATGTGACACTACCCCCACTCAGGGCTACACCCTATACACAGTAGGGCTAGCAGGTCTGAAAAGAAACGAACTTCTATGTCAATTTCAATGGCTGCTCAAAAAAAAAGCTGTAAAAATTAAAAATGCTGAGGGAGGTCTGGGCTGTGGGAGAGATGACATAAAAGGCAGATGGAACAGGGGTCTGGTGCTGGCACCAAGAGCAGCCGATCATCTGGCAGTAGAGTGTTAGTTGGAATATAAAGTTGCTAAGGTTGTGGGAAGTCACAGCATTCCTGAGTTCTTCTGGAGGCACACAAAGCTAGCAGGGCATACGCAGTTCTGAACTGATGACAGACATAAGCACTGTACCCCATCTTCTCTGGAGACTTGTTGAAAGGGCTGTGGGAATCCCATTGCAGCTAATCAACCCAGCCTCCATGCCAGTGGTCTGAGATCCAAGCTGTGTGAAAGTGGGGTTCCATGGCCACTGAAGGCTGTAGCCTCTTAAAGCTCTCTCTGTGCTACCATTTCTCCCAAAATCCCAGCCCAGCATCTGCTCAGGACACTGACCTGAGACTTCAAGCAGCCTGCTCAGAGGGCACCCCAAGGTACTTCTTTCACATCAGGGAGTTAGAGAAACCCTAGCAGGAAAAGGAAATGCCATTCTCAACTCTCAGTTGCTCAGACTCACTGGCCATCACTTGCCAGCCAGTGCAAAGGGCTTCAGTTACCACTCTAATAACTTGGGGTGGGGGTTCAAATTAGCTAAGTACTTTAGAAAACATCTAGACAGGGCAACATTGTTTCATAGCAGTTGGCTTTTTAAAAGGGCTTTTCTTTCAACAAGAATGTAACAGAATCTGATGCACTTTATAACTCGTGTGTGTGTGTGTGTGTGTGTGTGTGTGTGTGTGTGTGTGTGTGTGTGTATGTGTGTGTGTGTGTGTGTGTGTATGTGTGTGGTGTGCATGGTATGTGATGTATGTGTTGTATATTAGTGTATGTGATGGGAGGCCAGTACATTATATTTTGGTGTGTTGCAGTCTATAGCATATATATGTATGGGGTGTCTGTCTTCAGTGACATATTTCTCTCAGGGATTTGTGATTCAAAAACTCTAAACATGGTGGGAGAGGTAAGGAGAGATGGAGCAATCTCTCTTCTGCTTGCTTGTCAAGAATTTAAAGAAATCGCCTTTCTCTCTTTAGCATGATGTAAAAACAAAATGAAGTAAAATCTTGCCTCTTCTTCAATGCTCATTTTGGTACAGCTAGAGCTGCCTGAATCCAATTTCTGTTTGGGAAAAAAACCTTAAAGGTAATCTAATTTAATTCGTCCCATTTGCCAAGTGAGGCAATGGGAGCCAGGACAGGGAAGTGCCTTACTGAAGGCCATGTTTATGCCTGTAGCATAGGGGTGACTGGACCTCAATTTTCTTACTGAGGATCAAAATCACCCAGACTTCACATGAAGATACTGGGTGTCCTCAGAGCTCATGAACATCTGCCGTTGGGGTAAGAGACCCAGCTACAACATGTAAATAATTCTTGGCTGGCAGGAATAGGAGAACAATATTTCACTAATGTGAGCTTTTCCAGGGCCTGTTTCATAACTGTTTGGACACTAGAGGATACGGACAGGAAGTGGCTTGTCATGTGGGAATGAGAACAGTCCCATTCTTGTCATTGAAACGGCATTTCATGCGTCTCCTCTCTCTGCAATCTTCAAATTGCTCATTTTATAATATTTTGAGTTGGCTCAGCTTTGCAGAGAAAACAAGATGTTGTTATTTCTGGATCTAGTGTTGGTAGGCCCTGGTTCACATGCTGCACTAGCATGAACAGTGACAAACAAGTGGCTTCCCCATGTCTCCCTCGCTCTCGCTGCTTCCATCTCTCTAGACTCCTGTTCTGCTTGTATCCACAAGTCGCTCTTCTCCCTGGGACCTTTCCTCCAGTTTCACATCCAGAACTCACTCTTAACCTTCAAACCTTAGGTCTGCAGATACCTCCCCCCAGAAGTCCCTCCTGCCACCCTGGGCTGGCCTGAGCCACTGTCTCCTCTGTGAGGACTGTTATAGGCTGCCATTTCACCCTTGTGAGCTTGGGTCACTCACACACTTCCATGACACTTGATTGTAATGTACTTTGGAACAGACATCATATATCAGAATCTTTATATTCTCACCACAAACAGTTTCAGAAAGATCTTAGTGTTCAAAAATGTTTCAATTCAAAACAAATAAATGGGTGAAGCCTGGAATGCATAAAGCCCCAGGTTTGATCCCCATCACAGCAAAAAGGGGGTATAGTGATGTGTGTCTGTTAGTCCAGCACTTGGGAAGTAGAGGCAGGAGGATCAGAACTTCAAAGCCATCCTTGGCAGCATAGCAAATTCCAGGTAGCCTGAGCTAGAAACACAGCCTCTTCTCCTTTGCAATGGGTTAGGGTTAGGGTTAGGTTACCAGCCCCCTTTCCTGGCTCGGCTCCTAGAATGAGCACAGTCTGGCCTGTGTACCTCTACCCACTTATCCTATCCCACAGTAGCAATGAATGAAGGTCATCCCTGCAGGAAGAACCCAGTGAAAGAGAAAGGTACAAGAGACCTTGTCATGGGGTCTCCCTGTGGAACTGACAGGCCCCCATACATCCCACAGCACAGTAGCAGTGAGTGGGCAAATCTGACTAGCAACCCACTCAACAGTGACAATTGCCAAGGTAGGATGAAAGCTCCAAACATGGCAAACCTCATGGAGCCATGAGCATAGATATTCTCTGACATTAGAGAAGACAGAACATCCACAGATGAGGGCCACAGGGACATATTTTAAAAGTGCAGAGAACATTACAGGGCAGTGGTGGCACACGCCCTCAATCCTATTCTGAATTCAAGGCCAGCCTGGTCTACAGAATGAGTATTAGGACAGCCAGGGCTACACAGAGAAACTGTCTTGGAAAAAAAAAAGTACACAGAACAAGAAAAGGCTCCTTGAAGAAAGAAATACAACTGGGAAATTTTAAATTACAGTGATGGGACCCGGGAGATGCCCCAGCAGAGCACTTGCTGTGCAATTGCAAAAACCTGAGGTCAGTTCCCAGCACGACATCCATAGCGCCGTGGCACATACTCAGACCTCAGTGCTGGAAGGCTGGAAGAAGCAGGTCCCAAGAGCCCTCTGACCAGCCAGCCTGGTTGAATCAGTAAAAGAACCTGTCTCAAACACTAAGTGGGGGGCAACAGAGGAAGCCACCTGGAGTCAACCTCTGACCTCTACATGCATGTGCATGTACACCAGCCCATATGTATGTATACCCACCCACATGTATGTACACACACACATATATACACACTAACACATGTGTATACACCCACCCACATGTGTGTATACCCACCTACATGTGTGTACATGCACCCACATGTATGTATGCCCATCCACACATATATATACACTCACCCATATGTTCATATACCCACCCACATATATATGCACCCACCCACATGTATATGCACCCACCCACATATGTATATACACCCACCCACATATGTATATCCCCACTGACATGTATACATGCCCACCCACATTACCCACAATTAGGCTGAAGCACCTAAAGATAAAATTATGGAATTCTCACAGAAAGAGAGAAAATGGGGGGGGGGGGTATAAAAGATAAGTCTAGAATTCCTGATATTTTCTATTAAGAACCATGGTCAGGGGGAGAAAAAGCAAATCCACTAACCAATAAATACTTTCTCCAAAGTTTCCTAAGACAAAGGACTTGAGATTCCATTTGAACAGCCAAGAGTGTACTCAATGAGCCCTCCAAAACAGAAACCAAATCCCCTCCAAGCACAATACTAGAAATGTTTGACCCCTTAAATGAATGGAACTGAGACGTTCTTGAGAGGGAAAACAGCCCATGAAGCAACAACTGGGATCCAGACAGCATTTCGACGGCTCAGTGTTGACAGCACAAGCTAAGAACTGGAACAGCACAGCAGTATCCTCCAGCTGGGAAAAAATAACATGCAACCTAGAACTCCTTGCTCAGCTGAATCCAGTAAAGGGGGAGTTAAGATACAGGATGGGAACGCACTGGCTGAGGCTGGATGGATTCCTGCCACACAGCGATGTTAAGATGTA
>NW_022196891.1:90470993-90493511 GCF_008632895.1 Mastomys coucha | reverse complement strand
CCTTCAGAGTTTTTGAGTTTTACATCAAAACTCAATTGGAGTTCCTGGAGAGGTACACCAAGAAAGATGTAAACAAACAGGGATCCCCGGGTAAACTGCAAGGCGACTTCCCACACCACCAAGGGGCCAAGAGAAGAAAGCAGGCCTGCTACCCAGCATGGTGACCTGTTTGCTTGGTGTGTGTTTCTTACCAGAAGTTCTGGAGAACATAAGCAACTCAGAAGGCAGAGAAATAAAAAATGGAGATATTTAGTAACTCCCGAGGAAAGACAAAGGACACAAGAGAAGAAAGGGAGCCATAGCCCTGGTATCACCGCGGCTCGTCCTAATAACGAGAACTGATTGATAATCCCATGGAGACTGAAGCTGTAGTAGTAGGGCCTGGAAGACACCAAATGAAATGTTTAAAAAAAAAAATCCAGATGTTCCTTATAGGAAACCAGTAAATAACTTGTAAATTTGAAAAAAAAATAAAAACAAGTACTTAAAAGAATATTGTTTAACAAATATAGAGTTGAACCCTCCTGGGGTTAGGGGATGTGGTAAGTTTTAAAAGCTATTGCCTGTGAGTAGGACTATGTGGCCCAGAGGCTTTGAGATCCTTCAGAAATCATGAGACCTTTAAAACATCCTAAAATTCATTATATTGACAAGTATACACATTTATTTTTTAAAGACTTATTTATTTGTTAATTTATTTATTATATGTAGCTGTCTTCAGACACTACAGAAGAGGGTGTCAGATCGTATTACGGATGGTTGTGAGCTACCATGTGGCTGCTGGGATATGAACTCAGGACCTTCAAAAGAGCGGTCGGTTATCTTAACCACGGAGCCGTTTTCTCCAGCCCCACAAATTTATTTAGTGTATGTATTCAAATGTGCGCATGTGTGTGAGGGTGTATGTGTGTCTGTGTGTGTGGGGGGGTGGTATGGACCATTCTGTGTGTACATTTCTGTAGAAGTCAGTGACCAGTCTCTGTGTGGTTCCTCAGGAGTTGTCCATCTAATTGTCTGGGACAAGGTCTCTCTCACACTGACACCTGGGACTTGATGGTTAGGTGAGGTTGTCAGCTAGCAAGCCCCAGGGATCTACCTGTGCCCACCTTCCTAGAGCTGGGATTGCAGCCATACACCATCACATCCAACTTTTCACATGGATGCTGGGGACTGAACTCTGTTCCCCATGGTTACACAGCAGGCAGGTTACTAACTAGACCGTTTTTGCCAGCATGGAGAACTGAATTTAAAAGAGGCTCAGTTGTGGTCTATCAGCCACACATTGGTGCCTGAGATCACTAAGTTAAGCCTCAAACCAGCAGTCTAGTTAGCTAATGCATAGTTCACTTTGTTGAACAGGCTCCATGAACCTCGTTGGATAGGATCACAGGAAGCTAGAACTAGAACCTAGTTAAAGGGGCTAGACCCCATACAGGACTGTTGCCATGGCGAAAGGAAGACCTTGGCGCAAAACTGGGCTTGTTTCCAAATACAGACCAGACAAGCGAGGCTTTGCAGCCAAACTGCAGAGTGGCAATTGGTAGATGGAAAAGTACTAAGAGGAAACATCAGGGTGAGGGAAAAGAGATGGTTCTTATGGGACTGACCTGGCAGGGATCTTGCTGAAGGCTGGCCAAGGTGACTGCCATCACTTAGGGATGGAGGAAGATGAGGAGTCTGATCAGATATCGAGGTTAAATAGATACTTGGGTGGGGGTGCAGCAGAGGGGGTTCTTGCCCACCTGAATTAGCAGGATCTTGCTAAAGCTGGATTTTGTAAAGAACTCTGCACAAATGAGCCTTGCAGAAGGTCCAAGAGCCTGCTGGGGCAAACAGGAACCTCTTTGTCAGGAACCCTGGAAAAAATGCACATTCCTGGGTCCTACCCGTGACTAATATCATTCATCAGGCCTGCTGGGGTCTGAGAATTGTCCTCCACTTTTCCGGACCAAGTATGGTGTGGTGTGGAGGTGGAAGGGTATGGTGGTGTGTGTGTGGTGGTGTGTGTGTGTGCATGTGTGTGTGTATGTGTGCAGTGTGTGGTGTAGGTGTGTGTGTAGTGTGAATGTGTGTGTGTATGTGTATGTGTGCAGTGTGTGTGTGTATGCAGTGTGTGGTGTAGGTATGTGTGTAGTGTGTATGTGTGAGTGTGTGGTGTAGGGATGTGTGTGTATGTGTAGCGTGTGAGTGTGTGTAGTATGTATGTGTATGTGTGTAGTGTTTGTGTAGTGTGTGGTATGTATGTAGTGTTTGTGGTATAGGTATGTGTGTAGTGTGTATGTGTGAGTGTGTGTAGTGTGTATGTACATTGTGTGTAGTATAGGTATGTGTGTAGTGTATACGTGTGTGTGGGTGGTGTAGAGGTGTGTGTGTATGTGTAGCGTGTGAGTGTGTGTAGTATGTATGTGTATGTGTATAGTGTGTGTGTAGTGTGTGGTATGTATTTACCGTGTGTGTAAGTATGTACGCATGTGTGTGTAGTGTATGTAAGTATATATAAGCATGTGTGTGCATTGTGTATGTGGCATAGGTGTGTGTGTAGTGTGTGTGAGTGTGTGTGTGAGTGAGTGTGTATAGTGTGTGTGAGTGTGCATATGTGAGTGAATATGTGTGTGAGTGAGTGAGTGTGTGTGTATGTGTGCAGTATGTGTGGTGTAGGTATGTGTGTAGTGTGTATGTGTGAGTGTGTGTAATGTGTATGTACATTGTGTGTGGTATAGGTATGTGTGTAGTGTGTACATGTGTGTGTGGTGTAGGGATGTTTGTGTATGTGTAGCATGTGAGTGTGTATAGTATGTATGTATATGTGTGTAGTGTGTGGTGTGTGTAGAATGTTTGTAAGTGTGTAAGCATGTGTGTGTAGTGTATGTAAGTATGTGTGAGCATGTGTGTGCATTGTGTGTGTGATAAAAGTGTGTATGTAGTGTCTGTGTGTGTGTAGTGTGTATGTGTAGTGTGTGTAGTGTAAGTGAGTGTGTGTGTGTGTGTGTGTGTGTAGGATGGGGTCAGGGATACTAGCTCCCTGTATGTGGCTCTTTCTAGGTGTATGTCAGTGCTTATGAGTTTTTCCCCTCCCTTCTCCTTTATCCTCTTTCGTCCTGACTTAACCCATAGGTCCCTCTGGACTATAGAAACATTGCCAGAAATTAAGTCTCAGTGTCTGTCTGCCTTTAAAGTGCTGCAGTCTTTCTTCTTCCAGCCCTTGGGCGCCCTCTCCTGCCAGAAGTCTGTTAAAACCTTCGGGATTCAAACCAACCTACAAAAGCCAATCATTTCCAATATGCTAGTAATGAACTTGCTAAGGAAAAAAAAAAATCAGGAAAAACAAAATACTATTCACAATAGTTCCATAACATAAAACACCTAAGAACAACCCTATCCAACGAGGTGAGGACTTTCAAACACTGAAGGACTTGAAGACCCTAGAAATGTTCTGGCAGAATCAATATTGTGAAATAGCTCTTTCCAAAAGAAATCTATAGATTCTATGTGATCCCATCAAAATCCTAATGGCATGCTTTGCAGAAGTAGAAAAAAAAATTCTAAAACTCAAATTCATCAGCATCACAAAGGACTCCAAGGAGCCAAAGCAAATCAGAAAGAGCAGTGTGGAGACACCATGACACCTGATCTCAAACCACACCAGAGCCCAAGGACAAACCAGAGCAGAAGCAGAGACGGATCAGTGGACGAGCAGTGAAGACGTATGCATGAACTCAGCCACCTGACTTTTAACAAAGGCAACAAAAGCATCCATGGGGAGGTCAGGCTCTTCAACAGCTGTGTAGGATAGCACACGCAGGAGAACAGAATTAGATTTCTTCTTCACCCTGCAAAAAAAACTTAATAATGGTTCCAAGGCTTTAATTTAAGACCCGAAACTCCGAAAATGTTCAAGAAAAATCACAAACAAAACACTTGGTGACATGAGCACAGGCAAGAACTTTCTAAAAATAACTCTAATTGCTCAAGAAATAATTCCAGGATTGGCACGTGACACGGCATGAAATTCAAAAGCTGCCACATAGAAAAGGAAATAATCAGGAGAATGAAGAGAAAGTTGACATAATGGGAGAGAATCTTTGCCAACTACACACTGGACTAGGAGTTAATATCTAGGATGTATAAAGAACTACAAAATTTAAACACCAAAAAAAAAAAAAAATGTCATCTACTCAACACTTTTAAAAGTCTTCAACATCCTTAACCATGAGGGAAATATTAAAACTGCTTTAAGAATTCATCTCACAAGCTGGAGAGACGGCTCAGCTGATAAGAGCACCAACTGCTCTTCCAGAGGTCCTGAGTTCAATTCCCAGCAACCACATGGTGGCTCACAACCATCTCTAATGGACATCTATTATCATCTTCTGCTGTGTCTGAAGATAGTGACAGTGTTCCCACATATATGAAATAAATATGGCAGAGCAAGCGGGACTGGAGCAAATGGGGCCAGAGCGAGCCAGCGGGGGGTGGAAATTTTTTTTAAATTAAATAACTAAAAACAATAAAAAAAAAAGTTCATTTCACTCTGATCAGAATGGCTACCATAAAGAAAACACTGAGAACAAATGCTGGTAAGGAAGAGAGAGTGTAAACTAGGTTGGTCACTGTGGAAATTCCTGAAAAAGTAACAGAATGGTAGTTCTCCAGCTATCCCACTCCTGAGTATTTTCACAAGGATTCTAAGTCAGCATACCACGGAAACAGTCGTGTATCCATAGTCTTTGCCATTCACTATATCCCAAGCCATCCTAGATCCTTGATGAATGGGTAAAGACACGATGGGATTTTACCCATCCATAAGGAAAATGAAATTATGACATCTGCAGGAAATGGATGGAAGAGTATAGTGAGAAATCTGGAATTTGGGGTTCTTTTAAAAACACAGAAATGTTATAGGACTGTGCTTTCATTTTAATCCCAGGTGTGGGGCTGCTTCAGACTGTCCACAGCAGCTGACCATGCTTTACCTCATGATCTAGCAGAAGCAGGGTTTTACCAAGTGCAGACGATTTCTGAGAGTGTGTGACATTTAGAATCCTGGGAAATGTTCAGAGGGTATATAAATGCTAGGGCCCTTAGAGTTGAAGTTGGTGGTTGGTGGTCATTCAGGGGGGTTGTTGCAGTTTGTTAGTAGGCATGCTCAAAGAAGAAACAGACAGATAGAAACTGGATGAAAGGGATCTCTATCTTTCTTTCTCCCTTCTATACTTCTTTCTCTCCTATGTAGTATTAGGGGATGAAACCAGGGGAATAAAAGGTGGGAAAAAGAAGAACCCAAAAGGTAGGAAAGACCAGGCTACAGAAGAGCATTATGTTAAATAAAATAAACCATCAGAAAGACAACAAGTTTTAAAAACCTTGTACGTGGAATAGAGAATTAAAGAGAGAGAGAGAGAGGAGGGGAAAGAGAGAAGTGTGTGCATGTGTATGCTCTGTGTGTGTATGTGTGTATACATGTCTATGAACATGTGCATGTATATGAACATGTCCATGTGTGTGAACATGTGTAGCATGTGTATGTGTGTGCATGTGCATATGAGTGCATGTGAGTACATGTGTACATGTATGTATGTGTGTACACTTGTGTATGTATATGAACATGTGTATGTATATGTGTGTGTGTAGTGTGTGTGGATGTGTGTAGTGTGTGTATACATGTGTGTGCATGTGAGTGTGTGTGTATACATGTGTGTGCATGTGCATGTCTGAGATATGTAAATAGAAAAGGGACTATGAGAGGAGTCAGAGAAGTCTAAAGGGAAGGAGAAATGAATGGAGAAGGTAATGGAATATGTGTCTTGAAAGCAGAAGGCGGTGTTTGGGGGAATAAAGGGGCAGCAAGAGAGGAGGAACAAAAGAGGGAAGAGGAATAAGAATAAAGTATAATGACATGTATAAAAATGATCCAGTGAGACCCATTTCTTTGTACATTAGCTTCCCCCCACCACCACCAAAAGAAAAAACTCTTTAAATCTTTCAGCATCCTAGAGCCCAGAGACTCTACAGCCAGTTCCCTCTCTGTTAGGTTACTTCTCAGGGCTGCGGCCAAGCCCTCAAACTCCATGAACCATTCTGTCAGACATAAGATGGAAAATTAAACATAGTAAAGACATTCTTTGCAGATAAAGCACATTAAGATTGGGAAGGCAAGGGACACAACAGAGACGAGAATGAAAGATGCTCATGGTGGTTGTGGCTAGGGAGGGGACATGGAAGGAATTTCCCTCCCACCTCCTTCTCTTCACCCTCTCCCAAGATTTATGAGTATCTGGGGAAGCTGCATTCATCTACTTTCCACAAATAGAAGGAAGCAAACGAGTTATTCCAAGAAGCTCCCTGGGCTTGGAAGCAGAAGTAGAGGGTTCAAAAATCTACACTCACTTGTTTCCCTCAACACTTAGAAATGGGCTTCTCTGCCAGTGCCATGTACCGTGTCGACTGGAGTCAGACTCCATAAATCACATCCTCCTGCCTCTGACTTCTTTCTCCACAGCATCATTCTCTCAGCTTAGAAGATGTTCAGTGGAGCAGCATGTGGCTCAGAAATATTGAAATGAAAGCTTAACTGTTGATGCCTCTTGCTTCTGAAGGTCCATGAAAGGGCACACAATCACACACAATACACACATATAAACAACACACACACAAATACATGCTCACACAGCATCTACACTTATATACACATACACACTACACATACATACCCAACACACAAACACATGCTCATACAGAAACATAGAAACAGATGCTCACACACAAACACAGGCTTGTATGTAGCTAACACACAGAACCACACATATACAACACACAAACATATACTCATCTACATACACACAAAACACATATTCCTATGTAAACAATACACAAACACTCATACAATCATACACATATATACAAATACAAGGCTCACACACAAACTCACAGCCCTTCACTCCTCACTCAGTATTCCTACTTCAGTGCCTTCAGAATTCCCCTCTCAGATGCTCAGTGGCAGTCTGTGTTCTTGTCCTGTCCCTCTCTGTCTGAGCTTTGTGACTACTCAAGATCTGTCACCTTTGGTTTCTGTGTTCTCTCAAGTCTTCCTGCTACTGGCTCTCCCCTTTGTTCCTTCACTGGCTTTCCTCCATGACTTTAACTGTTCATGTAATAAACCTGCTTCAGGCTTTGCACTCTTCTGTTAAGTCTTAAGTATGCCTATACATTTAAATTTCAACTTGTCTAATTTTTTCAAAATCCATATTTGTACCTTGGACCTTTGCTAAACTCAAAGAATCTACCAGATGCCTGCATCTGAGCCATGTCACATATTACTACACCAAAGATGCTCACTGAGCACCTGAGAAGTCTCAGAAAGGTCCTAACACTGGAGATGCAGTGCTGGGCAAGATGGGCTGGGCACTGCAGTGCTGGGCAAGATGGGCTAGGCACTGCAGTGCTGGACAAGATGGGTTAAGCACTACAGCTGGTCGAGATAAGCTGGGCATTGACCATTGGCCTTGGCTCTCCCAGAAAGTCAGCTATCAATATGGAGGAAAGCTAAGAGTGGAAGGAGATTTGGCTGGGAAGAGGTGGGGCCAGTTCTGGGTACACCTTGTCTGGTCCCAGGGAAGGTGAGGCAGGCCTGTCTGAAGGACAAGATTGATTCAGGTGAAGAAGAAGAAGAAAAAGCTCCTGTGGAAAGGATGTGCGTCTTCTAGACTTTATCTTAAAAACCACAAGGAACCACTAGCTCCTTCCACACAAGAAACACACTGATTGGTCACAGCATGAAGTAGGTAGGGCATGGGGGAGCCGATGGTCCCCTTGCTGCAAGTTGACAAGCCCACTGATTTCTTCTTAGACTCCATACATTATGTTTTTCCATGTATTAGCATGCACATACCAAGTATTCTGCAATCATCTTTCAAAGAAGAGAAATGGTCTGAATTTGGAAATGATGACTTGTCAGAGGGGAGCGTGGGTTACTTATGCAGAAAGAGCAGTAGCCTGAGTTAGAACAGCCTGAGCATGAAGCAGGATTGGGAGATGGTTCTAGAGATACTTAGGAACCTGAGTGGGCAGGAAGAAATATGCAGTTATGAAGAGGAATACCCAAAAAGGAGATCCAGATTATTAACTGTATGAATGGAGGAGCCATCCATCACAATAGATGTCATTGGGGCACAGAAAACTACATGGAAAGCAGGCACTGACCTTAAAACATTAGATGTTATGTTGGCCATACAGCCAATAATATCACTCCTAGGTGTATACAAGAAAACAAAATGACCACACACGGTCATACTAGTTCCCTGTGGGGCTGTTTCTGGTGCAGAAAGTAGATAGCTCCAGCTACTTATCCTCTCTTGAGCAAGAGCAAAAGTAGGTGTCACCATAGCACAGAGCAACAAGGTTCAGAGCCCTGCAACCTCAGAATACCATACAAGGTGAAAGAAGTCAGGCATGGAAAGGACCTGTCAGGTGACCCTGCTGCTGGGGAAGGCCCAGAAAAGTCAAGCTTACAAAGGTGAAAAGAGGGGCAGTGACCCTCCGAGCCAGGCTGGAGACTATCAGTTAATGACGGGTGGCAGGAAAGGGTCTGTCGGGTAATAAAGATAGTCTAAATTTGGGTTGCAATGATAGTTTCCTAATGCTGCAAATTATTAAAAATCATCCAACTATACATGTAAAATAAGGTAGTTTTCTGGTAACTACTGTACTTCAACATTAGAACTGCTAAAAATAGTTTGGGCCATCAAGATGGCTCAGTAAGTTAAGGTGTTTGCTCCCAAGCTTGATGGCCTGAGTTCAATCACCAAGACCCATGGTAGAAAACTGACTCCCATAAGTTGTCCTCTGACCTTTGCATGTGCTCTATGGAACCTACACACACACACACACACACACACACACACACACACACACACACACACACACTAAATAAACAAACTTGAAAATACCATGAAAAACTTTAAAAAGGTCAGTCTCAGCATGTTGGATTTGAGGTGTTCATGAAACAGTCCAAAGGAGAAGTTGTGTGAATCGGGGACCATTCTCCCTACAGCTGAGAAAGTGCACACAAGAAAAAATGACAGTCAGTGAGGCCATAAGAATGAGGAGAACTAAAGAGAAAAGAAAATAATAGACTCAAGGAGAAGCCTGACTTTTAAGGAATCAGAAAGGGAAACCTATAGAGCAAGCCAAGAGAGAGTCAGAGGGACAGGAAGATAGACCAGCAGAAAAACTGACTCGGGTCAAAGGAAGGGGAGGGGAGAAAGGAGAAGAGAGAGAGACAGCAAGGGTTACTAAGAGTCAGACAACAGAGGAAGGTGTGGAAGAAGAAGCTGGTGGAACCTGAGGATCCTGGTGATGAGGTTGGACACACAGCTCCAGGGGGCTGCATACCCCAGTGACACAGCCATGCAATAATGTCATGGCAAAGTAAAATTCCAGAGGGCAGGTAAGGGATGGATGAGCTTGAAGAGCTGAGAATTTTCAAGCATTTCCACTCAAGCAATGAGAGGTTACAAAGGGAAAGGGAACCAGAAGCATCCTGGGGTGGGGATGGAGAGGCACTGAGTTCAAATCCACATAACTGGAAAGAAATGACCAGAGCTAAACACTCCAGTGGTGGCTACTTAGGCCCCTCAAAGGTGTGGCCATTGCTTTCTTTTCCAATCTGGCTTCTCATCTTGGAACCACTGTGCAAAATTTATTGGTCCAACATATGGTGCTGTTTGAAGTTCCCCCAAACACACCACTCTCTTTCACACCTCCTTCTATTTTCTCCCACAGCTTCCTTTACATCAAGTGTTCCTAAAACAAGCCTCCCTTCTACCCCACACGTTCCTGGAAGCAAGCTCAGTGTTCATATTTACCCTTCCTCCTTTGGCTACACACAGTTTGGTGTACATCAAGAATGACTTCTTTCCAAGATTCTCCTGTATGCCCCCTATACACGGATGATCTACTTCCTTCTTTACACTGTAGACTTCCCACAGTGTACATTTATCATTGACTTTTGCATTTTGACATTCTTGTAAGGCCTGGCCTTTTCATTCATAGCACTTGACCCATGGTGACTTAGGGTTTCTACAGTGGTGAAGAGATACCATGACCATGGCAACTCTTATAAAGGAAAGCATTTAATTGGGGCTGGCTTAGAGTTCAAAGGTTTAGTCTATTATCATCATGGCAGGAAGCATGGTGCCACACAGGTAGACCTAGTGCTGGAGAGGTAGTTGAGAGTTCTACCTCTGGTTCATCAGGCAGCAGGAAGAGAGAGTGATCCACTAGGTGTGGCTTGAGCCTCAAAGCCTACCCCCCCTACTGATACACTTCCTCCAACAAAGCCACATCTACTCTAACAAGACCACACCTCCTGATAGTGCCACTCCCTATGAACCTATGTGGCCATTTTCATTCAAACCATCACATTCCATTCCCTAGCCCCCTTAGGCTTGTAGCCATATCATAATGCAAAATAGTTTTAGTCCAACTTCAAAATTCCCCATAGTCTTTCACAATCTCAACAGTGCTTAAAAGTCCACAGTTCAAAGTCTCGGATATTCATGGCACTCTCTTAACTCTAATCGCCTGTATATTTCCAACATACAGTAGCATAGGATATGCATTTCTATTCCAAAAAGAAGAAGGGGAGCCATAGTGAGGAAATACTGGACCAAAGCAAGACCAAAAATCAGTTGGACAAACTCCAAACTCTTCATCTCCAAGTCTAAGGTCAAAGTGCTCTTCAGATCCCCAATTTCTTTTTAGTTTTGTTGACTGCAACACACTTCTTTCTCATGGGCTGATTCCACTTCCGGTTAGCAATTGTCCTCAGCAGGTATCCCAGGACTCTGGGGTCTGCAACATCTTAAAGTCTCCAAGGCAACCCAGACTCCATTTTCATAGCCTCACACAATGGCCTCCCTAGACCTCTATGCAGGGACACCCCTGACATATGCCTGGCCTCAATAGCTTTCCTTAGTCATGAAGGAAGATTCCAAAACATAAACCTCCCCCCAACCCCAACCCCTGCCACTTTGTATCCTTGACCCTAAAGCCAGAACCATGTAGCTGAAGCTGCCAAGTTCTGTTCTTTGTTGGGTCTGGAACGGGTCCCCTTGTTTAAATACATTATCATTTAGATCTGCATAAGACTAGTCTCTTAACAGCCACACAGCACAGTCAATGCTAGGTTGTTTGAAAATGTCCTTTGCCAAAGCTGTTAATCCATAACTCTTCAATTGACCCTCAGGTAGATTATTTTTTAGACAAGGGCAAAAAGTAGTCACATTCTTCACCAAAATATCACAAGAACAATCTCTAGGCCACATACTAATATTCTTCTCTTCTTTGGCCTCTTGCGCCGGGCACCCACCATTCAAACTACATTCAGCACCACTGTCTTCCAAGCTTCTACCAGTATGGCCCATTAAGCCATGCTTAAAATATTACACTGCTTTCTTGACCCTAAGTCCCAAAGTCCACATTTTTCCAAACAAAAACATTACACATGGTTAGTGCCTTAATAAATGTCAGCAGATGTATCTTCCCCTCAGCCTCCATGGGCAGTTGTGCCCATTCTTCATTTCCTATTGAGGTCCTGTCTGTGACTGGGATGGTTTGAATAGGTATGGCCCCCGAAGACTCATGTGTTTGAATGCTTGGCACTTTTAGGAGGTATTGCCTTGTTGGAAGAAATGCATCATTGTATAGGTGTGCTTTGAGGTCTATGCTCAAGCTACACCTATGACATAAAGTCTCCTTCTGCTGCCTGTTGATCAAGATGTAGAACTCTCAGGCATGTCTCTAGCATCACACCTGCTAGCCTGCTGCCATATTTCCCATCATGATAATAATGGACTAAACCTCTGAAACTGTGATTTTTGCCAGCCTCAATTAATTTTTTCCTTAATAAGAGTTGCTGTCATTATGGTGTCTCTTCAGAACAACAGAAACCCTCACTAAGACAGTGACCATACTGTCGGCCTCCTCTGTGAGGAAGGTAGCTGAGATACACTTAGTAATCATAGCCCATAATGTTTTTTGTCTGCATCTAAGACAGAATTTCTCAGTGTTTCCAAAATCCTCTTAGTAGCTTTCCCTTCTGCTGTGATAAAATACTCTTTTGAGAAAAGCAACTCGAGGGAGGGAGAATTTTTTCAGTTCACAGCTCCAGGGTACAGTCCATCATGGGAGGTAAGTTCTAGTAGCAGGAGCTTTCGGCAGCTATGTAGTCAGGAAGCAGAGAACAATGATTCCATCACCTATCTATTTATCAATCATCTATCTACCTATCATTCATCAATTATGTTTATTCATCAACTATCTATTATTTATCATCTATCTGTCCATACATCTATGTATCTGTCATCCAACATCTATTATCCATTGACTATCATCGCAACTTTTAAAAAAATGTTACATTTTATTTATTGTTGTATTAATGCATATGTATATATGCATATGTTCATATATAGTATGTCTATGAAGGTCAGAGTACCTCCATCTGAAGGACTCACTTCTCTTCTTCTACCACATGGTCTCCAGGGTTCATACTTGGGTTGTCAAGCTTTGCAGCACTTGCCTTTAGCCATTGAGCTTGCTCTATCTCAACAATGGAAAGAGGCATACTGGAATATTAGTCACTAATTATCTGAAACCCAGATTTAGTTGCGTGTCCTATGTTTTATTTGGTGACTTCAGAAGTGATAGTATATGATGGTTTAGTGTTGATTGTCAACTAGACAGGATCTAAAATCACTTAGGTGACAAGCCTCCAGACACACCTGCATTGAATTATGCAGATTAGGCTAGCCTCTAGGCATGCCTATGTGGGATTGCTTTGATTGGGTTGATGGAAGCAGTGTCATTCTAGGCTTGGGTCCTAGACTACACAAAAAGAAGAAGCAAGACTAGAACAGGGATATTAGACAAATTTAAGCCCCTTGTAAATCCTCTAACATTATTTGGGCTATTCCCAGTCACAGTGAGCTTTGTCAGTAAATGGGGTAACAGTATGTTTAATTCTTATCCTATATACTACAAGGGCCAGGTTTCTAAGCTAACCAGCAATCCTGGCCAATTTCTGGATAGAAATGATTAACTCTATCCCCAAGTTCCCTTCCTGTAGCATATGATCTGATTCCTCAGGTTTTCCATGTTTCCCAAAGGCCAGAATCTTTATGACCATTGGATTACATTTTTCTATTGTGCATTTCTTGGGAGAGGGCTTTCTTCCTCCATATATTTCCTTCCTCCGATATAACCAGACATTTGAACATGGGTTTCTGATCTGTAGTCACACTGGTTGATACCTTCCCCATATCTGTCTTCATAAGTTCCTAGGTCCAGGCCTGAGATCAGTGGAGTTTGGACTGTGAACTTGTATTAATATAAAACAAAACTCAGGAAGAAGTAGGGTTGGCAGGGAGCAGAAGAGCCTGGGAACCAATGAAACCTTAATTTTAATGGGTCCATAGTCCTTGGCTTCTGCTCTCTTGGTCTGGATGTGGTGAATCTATGATGTACTACCAGCTACCTTCACAGCCACAGGAGGGGAGATAATCATCGTGTATGGTCATTTCCAGGTTTGTTTCAGTACCCCGTTTGGCAACCTGCTTAACCCAAACAAATATCACTTGATTTGAAAGGGGAAACTGGAGATCAGTTGGGTTTCTTGGGTAGACTTTATGGAGAATCAGAGGGCCTGTATTGACTTGAGAAAGGAATGGTCAGAGAGTTCTTCTAACTGCTGTTCTCTCAGCCTGGGAAGCAGTTGGGGAGGTCTTCCAAACATCATCTAATAGGGGAAAAAATCCCTCCCTACATGGAGCACAGTGGGCCCAAAGCAAAGTAAAGGAAAGACGTCTATTTATCCTTCACTGGACTCTGATGAGGGTTTTGTTGGTGTTTCTTTTTATATCCTGTTTATTCTTTCTACCTTCCCAGGACTCTGAGGTCTATATACACAACGAAGCTTTCAAGCTATAGCTAAAGCTTTAGCTATTAAGTAAAAGGTTTGGGTTATAAAAGCCAGGCTATTGTTGGACCCCATTGCTAGAGGGAAGCCAAATCAGGGAACTAGTTCCCCAGAGGAGCTTTTTAAGCTACTGTTGAGGAGTTTCAGACCAGGTGAAGACTGCTTCTATTCACCCAGAAAAGTCATCTATATAAACTAGCAAGCACTTGTATCCTCCTGTGGAACGCTAGATCTCCTCAGCCTGTTTTTCCCAGAGTTTGTCAGGGCATTGGTCTAAGTAAGAGCTATCTGGCTTGGATTCACTTGAGCATGAACCCAGCATCTGGCTAAGACATTTTGTGCTAGGCTGTCCAGTGAAGGTGTAACGAACCTTGGTCTGAACAACGCAGAAAGGTTTGTAGACCCTAGGTGAATATCTTGGTGAAGGATAGTTAGCAGCAGTCTGCCAGTTGTTTCTGGAAGAATGATCTTTCCCTCTAGTGTTCTCTGTTGACTTGTGGGTTTGAGCTGTCCTTTTTTTTTCCTTTTATTTATTTATTCATTCGTCTATCTTCTACTTTCTCTTGGCTGTACCATGGACTCTCAGGCAACACCGGATAAGAGTATGTCCTCAGAATATCTGTAGGTCCCACTGGTCTTCAGCCATTTGTTGGACAGCCAGGTCAGTGGCTCTTGCTTCAAGGAAGTCATCTTTTTTAATGCTCTCAACAGTAGTGGGTAATAATTTATAGATGAAGCCAAATAAATAGCCTCTGGGAGAGCCAAGGTTTTTCTCTTTGCTTTTAATGTCCTCTCCCTAGTGGTGAGAGGCCCTCTTTCTCTCTAGATCATACCATGGACATGTCTGGTGGTAAAAGCATGACAATTGTATGTGTGTAAATCGTGGGATTTGAGTTTTCCGATTACATGAATCACTGGTTTAAAAGAGGAAAGAGCAGAACTTCCTCTCTGGGACTGCTTAGAGCAGGTGGGGATAGGGAGGGAATGTTCACCTCAGAGAACTAGTTCCCTTCCCTATGTGGATTCTGCTTAGATGGCAATGAGCCCTGGATGAGAAGACCAGCCACTCCCTCACTCCACACAGGGATCACTCAAGAGGAACAGGAGCAGCAGGAAAGGAACAACAACAAAAAACAAAAAGAAGTGCTGTTTGTTTGTTTGTTTGTTCATTTGTTTTGCAGGGGTAGGGGTATCTCTAGGAAGCCTGGCAGAGCCAAGAGGATTTGAACACCAAACAAGAAGATGCAAGTCTTAAGCTTAAGTGGGTCTCATCCCAGAGAAATTGACAGAAACACATAGGAAGACAGAGAGAGACAGAGAAGGAAAGGGCAGAAAGAGAGAGAGAGAGAGAGAGAGAGAGAGAGAGGAGTAGCCACCACACATTCATACACCTGAACAGGGGGATTCCAGTAATGTCTCACAGAGATCCTGGACACTTGATCAGTGACCAAGTCCAAATGTTCCTATGTGTCTAAACAGAAGGCATCTTAACCAGACTCACCTCTGGAGTGACACAATAGGCAACTTCCTGTTTGTTTCCTTTTGGGGCAGAGATATCAGACTCCTCTGAAGCATTAGACAGTATTTGATCAAAGGGGGTTCTAGGACATCTCAGGTTATGTACTTCTTAGGAGTACCCCAACCATCACACTCTTCCTCCATCTGGGGGACTCTGAGACCCCTGGTATCCCAAGGTCTGGTCTCTGGGGATCTCAGTGGAGTGGGACCTCCAGAAATGTTGTAGGGTATTCGCTGGAGAAGACCACTGGGACATGGGGTTTAAGCCAACAGAAAGTCCTTATTAGCCAGCTGGCTATGACACTAGGTATTTGGGATCCCAGTGTAGCACTGAACCCTTCTCAAGGTAACTTTTTAAACACAAAAACCATATCCTGGGTTGCCATATTTAAGTTCACAAGAACAGTTAGCCAGAAACAGAACTACAGAAGCTAAAAAGCAAGGTTAATCCATTTAGAGAACTATGGGCTTTGATGGATTAGAACTTTGTCTTCAGTTTTGCAGGTGGTGCTGTCCACATGCTAAGTTTTATGGCCTGAATGACTTCACTGTGAAGTCAGCTATGCTAGGGTCTAGGGGCCTGTTACAGTGCTGAGACACTTAACTTTCCAAAGGCTGAAAGATGTGTAACATTTTTTATGGTCCTGGCTGTGATCGGAAGCTAGCCTTGCTATTTCTATATTTTAAACAACATTGACTAAATCTCTGCACCGATATCAATAGGAAAAACATATGTGAAAGTTCTTTGACACTGATGAGACCTTAGTGAGTAAAGTGCTCACCATATAAGCATTGAAACCTAAGTTTGATTCCCAGAACCCATATAAAAATCTTGGTATGGTGGCCTGTGGCCTGTGCTTGTAATCTCAGAGCTGGGGAGGCAAGTGTACAGAGCTCTCTGCTCAGACAGCCTAGCCAAACAGGTGAGCTCCAGGTTTAGAGCAGCACCTTGGTCCCATAAAGCAAAGTGGACAGCTCCTGAGAAAGAACCTCTAGCCTCCACGCACCTGAATGTGCACTATTACACACAAACACATGCACATGCACACCTCGCACACATGCATTCACACACATACACAAACACACATGCACGCACACATGTGCACCCACACATACAGGCTCACACACACACACCACATCAATGCACACATGTGCTCATGCACACCTCACACCCATGTGCTCACACACACAAACTCATACACGTACACAAACACACACAATTCTTTGGTACCAGTTGCAGTGGTATACAACTGTAATCCCAAAGCTCAGAAAGCTGATGTAGAAAAAAAAAATCACAACTTCAAGGTCAGCTGGGTTGCATAGCAAGACCTTGTCTCAAAATACCAGATAACACGAAAAGAAAAGAAAAGAAAAGAAAAGAATAGAAGAGAAGAGAAGAGAAAAGAAAAGGGAAGGGAGGGAGGGGAGAGGAGGGAAGGGAAGGGAAGGGAAGGGAAGGGAAGGAAAGGGAAGGGAAGGGAAGGCAAGGGAAGGGAAGGGAAGGGAAGGGAGGGGAGGGGAAGCTTCTGAGACTTGAGTGTCTGAGAACTACTGATGTATCCCGACTGCTATACATCTGTCTATTTAGTGCCTTTTGTATGACAGTTCTTTATTCTAACTCATGGAAATCAGGGCAGTGGGTGTGCTTCTATCTTAACAGCATGATAGCTACTGGGTTCTCTGATGGTGGTTTGGGGTCTTAATTTGTCTTCTGAGAGACAGTGTTGGACTGTCACTGACTTGAGCCATTGATCATCAGTCCCCTCTGCAAAATCTGGCTTCTGCTGCCCCAGCCTCTTACATTCAGCCCACTACACGCACGGCCATCTACGCTCTAAGCTTGTGTTTTCTACATGAAACTACAGCCCTCTCCCCCAGCCCCACTCTCTCATCCCTTTCCTTTCTCTCTGTCTTTTTATCATTCCTTTCTTCTCTTCCTTGTTTCTCTGCATTCTTCACTCCTATCTTCCTTTTGTGTCATGATTTTTTAAAATGACTCTTTCTTGTTACCTATAATTTCACTACAAAGCGCATTTAAAAAAAAAACATTATTGTGTTATTTTCCGAATGCAAGTCAATGATTTCATTGTTAATCATATAAGGCTAAGAACGAAGTCTTATTTTCTACCCCCTATGAAAGAACTCGGAGTCCTGTCTGTCATATGTCTTGGTAACATAAAAGCTTTTCTGAGAACGCTCAGATGCTGCCAGTCCTGACAACATGACTGCCCCTCCCACTTACATTTCAGCCTTTCTATTTTTGTCTTCTACGCCCAAGGCTGCAGCTCTCTGCTGTTCTCAAACCATTATTGTCTTCTGGAAGCAACCCTCACAGCTGTGGCCTTTGTTGACAAATTGTTTCATCTCCTCTGTGCCTTAAATTATTTTCTTTTCCTCTGAAGTGAAAAGTCACCGGATCTTTCCAGAGACAGTTTTAGGGTCATAATTTGGTTTCTCCAAACTCAGAATGATTCAGGTCTTTCCCATCCTTGATCCCCATCTCTCTTCAGAGGCCAGATACTCATTCTTGACATTCCAGCTTCTCTACACACTCTGTTGCAACTCACAGTTCAGGATTTGCTTTATCCTGGATGATTTTCATGATTTGGATGTTTGGTTTTAAGTTGAAAAACTTGACTGTGGTGTGTCTTAAATTCCTTGAGGATTATTCTTTAATAAAATCTTGCTACAGATATATGAAGGTGATTATGTCCATCTTGTTACAATAATACATTTTTAATTGCTAGAGTGTCTCTCTTCTTGATCCTTCCATTGGATCATTATTACCTGGGACCTAGATGCTCTGTACTAGTTTTGCTTCAAGTACATTAGATAGGTCCGTTGGGAATTTATGGCAACGGGTGTGAAATCCCAACTCTTTGGAAGGCTGAGGCAGGAGGATTACAAGTCTGAGGCTAGAGAGCAAGTTCAAGGCCAGCCTGATCAACTTACTGAGACCCAGTCTCAAAGTAGAGGTAAAAGGAAGGTTAGCACTGCAGCCTATGAGAGCAGTTTGGCTATAGCCAAAGATGGTCTAGATCTTCTGGTCTGACCTCCTTTTTCCCAGCATCCTCTTCTGTTCCTCGCTCCTCCACAGCATTTGCATAACCCAGTTTAACAACCTGCTGCCTTTCTTCCAGTTTTGGCACCCATTGTTCCTTCTTTATTCTCTGTTAAAGTAATAAGGGTACGTTCCATTGCACTTGCCTGAGAGTCTTGAACTGAGCTTGGGTTTCCCGCCATCTAGGTCTGGCTGGGTTGCAGCTCCTCTTTGATGTTGTAATGCTTTTTCATTGAACTGGAGTGTGGGGCTTATATGGCTTGTTTGCTTTATTTTTCTTTTCCTCCTAAGACATGCACATTTTTTTCCTTGAGCTTATTTTGCTGTTTTGTGCTCTTATTTTTAATTGCTTCTGACTGGAGGGGTGGGGCCAAGGGTGAGATTTGGCTTCAGTTTGGCTCTATTTGGTATCATTCATATTCCCCCAATGCCTCACATTCTCAGGAGCTCTTAGGTGCAGTTTTCTCTCTGTATGTGCTCTGTCTCTGTCTCTCCCTCTCTCCCTCCCTCCTCCCCTCCCTCCCTCCCTCCCTCTCTCTCCCTTCTTCCTTCCCTCCCTTCCTCTGCTCCCTCCCCCTCCCTCCCTGACAATCCATTCTTGCAAGGCCATTGCTGCTGCCGTGTGCAAAGGATGTCGCAGTAGGAGATGCTCAGGAACCCAGCCCTGCACAGTCATGAGCCTGGCCATCTGGAAGTTGCCTCTTACTCAATGAAATGGAGTAAACATTGTCCATTATGAAATCCACCACGCAGGCTGCCAGGGACGAATGGGATCCCACCCAAAGCCAATCGTTGCTCTGACAGGGAAGTTGGCTAGTGCTGCCTGAGACTACTCCAGCCTCCCCCGTCCCTGATGTCACAATTCAGAGGCTGCTGCCTGCCTGGGAGGTTGTAGAGAGCTCTGCAGGTTTTCTTTGTGTGTCCTACAGGGCTCCCTGAGCCAGGTCCCTGTTTGATTATGAAAAAATACCTCCTCCCCATCCTGGTGCTCTTCCTGGGCTACTACTATTCTACAAATGAAGAGTTCAGACCAGGTGAGTACCACTGTGTGTGTCTCATTTGGAGGAGCAGGCTTAAAACACAGGGGTTGCTGGGATGTTCCTAAAGTCCTAGCTGTGTTCTTGATCCCTACATCACTAGGGAAAGAGGAAACCCCAATGTGAGTCTGTAACCTTGTATCTTCCAGCCAAAGACTGCAGGCAGGAGGGGACTGGGAGGGGTGAACCTTACAGCTAAGGAGGTCATGCTTTGCTTGGCCTGCGGCATGGAAAGCGATGTCAGATCTACAGAAGCGAAGGTAGAACCCAGGCACACAGCTCAGCCAGATAGCTCTACTCCATGGAGATACTGATAGCCAAGAAGCCAAAAAAAAAGGGTTATGAAGTTGATGACTAAGTAGAGGGGCTGAAATCTCTGTGAACACATTTTATGATGCTTTTTTCAAATTCCCTTTTAAGTTAGCAAAATTAGATTATGACAAAAGGGTCAAACTTGGGTAGTTACACCAAACTCTGACCTCTCTGGCCTTGTCTCTATGATCTCTGCACATGGAGATTTTTGGGAATGATGGCAGAAAGGCTCAGCTCTGGACATCCAGGCCAAACCCATGTTTGAGAGCCTGTTTATGAATAACCGCAAATGTTGCTTCAGTGGTTTGCAGCATGAGGCAAAATGATCTGGGCTCACAACCTTTAAGTGTGGAAAGCAAGACAAGGCTCATGGCTTCTGTGGTTCCCTAGAAATGCTCCAGGGAAAGAAAGTGATTGTCACTGGAGCCAGCAAAGGGATTGGAAGAGAAATGGCATATCATCTGTCAACAATGGGAGCCCATGTGGTATTGACTGCAAGGTCGGAGGAAAGACTCCAGAAGGTAAGTGTTCTGTGTCCAGCTTATAGACTCACACTTAATACAAAGGCTTGCCCCCCCCATACACACACACACACACACACACACACACATACATGCTCACTCACATGTGCTCAGTGTTGTTAGCCACAGAGTTCTTTGATTGTATATGTTCATAGTTGTACCTGTTCATACACATTGTCCATGGACAGATACATATATTCAGGAACTGGGATTCCTGTATCTGCTCATGCATTTATGTTGTCATGCCCCATAGACTCACAAATTTGAGAGCCCTAGGTCATATCAACACTCACAAACTCAGATCTACCCACATGGAAAACACACACCCACACCCACAATGCATTTGGAAACATCTCTTCATAAACCCTACAGAGACAGATAACGGACTTAAACGCTAACACAATGATGATTTATCCAATTAATATATTTCAGAGGACAGTGATCATCTAAGGATCAAAGCTATGTGCCACCACCTGGCATCATCTAAGAATACTAGACACGCGTACACACACACACACACACACACACACAAACACACACACACCGTTTTTTGTCTAAACAGCTCTGGAACAAACTTTGATTTAAACCCCAGTTACTCCAAACATTGCACAGGGAAGCCTAGGACCAAGATGGCCACCATCTCTGCTATGTCTCTGCAGGTGGTGTCTCGCTGCCTTGAACTCGGAGCAGCCTCTGCTCACTACATCGCTGGCACTATGGAAGACATGGCATTTGCGGAGCAATTTGTTGTCAAGGCAGGAAAGCTCATGGGTAAGGTTTCCCCCTCCCCTTTCCTTCTCTGGGTTAAGATCTTTCAGGAGGGAAAGAGGACAGGATTGACTCCGAGTAGTTTTCCAAGTCAGCCCATCCTTGTCTTTGCAGGTGGACTGGACATGCTCATTCTCAACCACATCACTCAGACCTCTCTGTCTTTCTTCCACGAGGATGTCCACTCTGTGCGAAGAGTCATGGAGGTCAACTTCCTCAGCTACGTGGTCCTGAGCACAGCTGCTTTGCCCATGCTGAAGGAGAGCAATGGCAGCATTGCCGTCATCTCTTCCTTGGCAGGTGAGTGAAGCAGAGGTCAGGGTAGATGTTGAGAACAGAATAATGTTAGCGTTACGTTGGGCTCTATGCAATGGGCACAAGTCTGAGTTAGTTTTCCATACAGGGAAGTCACACTGCATGGACCTAAAACGCTCATGGTGATATTATACAGAAGCCAGTAATACACTGACAGGTTCACTCATGAGGGACTTGGGGTGTACACTCAGTGAGGGAGGGACATGCATGTTGAAGAAAAGAGAAACTGGGAAGAACTAATGGCCCCCAAGAAGTCAGGCTTGGTCAAAGCAGGACAACAAAATCCCTGAAGGGAACAAACAAAAAGTAACAGCCCGGGGTGCCCGTGGGAAACCTGGTGTGTGAGCCATGCCTGGGACAGGATAGGAATAGGAAAAGCTGCTGAGGCATAGCCAGTTCCGGTCTTTTCACAAGAGTGACCTGGTCATAATGGACAGAAAGACTCAGCTTCCATCGTAACCAGGAGCCACAGGGCGGCGCATCAGTGGATTCAAAAGCAGAAATAAGAATCAAATACCTTAAGGACTTACAGTAGGCTGGTTGGCTGGGAGAAGGTATCTAAAAACATAACAATGGAGAGGAAAATTGCTCTAGGGTTCTCAACCTTCCTAATGCTGCTACCGTTTAATACAGTTTCTCACATTGTGGTGATCCCAACCATAAAATTATTTCATTGTTACTTCACAACTATAAATTTGCTACTGTTAGGAATCATAATGTAAGTAAAATATCTGATGTGCAGGATACCTGATAGTCTACCCCTGTGAAAGGATGTTCCAACCCCCCTAAAGGATAAAGACCCACAAGTTGAGAACCATTGCTCTAGGGTGTGGCACAGCACTAGATTCATTGCCTAGCCAACACCCACCCTGGTGTTAATCCCCAGTGCTGTGGGAGAGGGGACAGTGATAGCAATGGACACTGCTATCACTAAATGTCAATTTGTAGCATTAAAGTGAAATTTAGGCTGAACTTGGTGATACATGACCTCTTAATCCCACCACTTGGAGGGCA
>NW_022196891.1:90459571-90470983 GCF_008632895.1 Mastomys coucha | reverse complement strand
AATGGAACAAAGAAACTCTCTCTATGGATAGAATTCTATGGCATGGGGGGAGATAGTGTGTCCCGTCCCATCCCCTCCCCCATGTTCTGCACAATGCTACCACCCAAAGACACCAAGTCTCCAAAGTTGAGGATTCCTCCTGGATTCAGAACAGAAGTCCTACACATGTTTGCTGATTAGCAAAGATGTGGTTGGAAAGTCAGAACACAGAATACAAATCAGCTTTATATACTCAGTTCTCAGGGCATAAAAACAATAATAATAAATGACCTAGGAAACTATGAACTGTTAAATACTTCACAAATGTCAGTTCTCTTTGAAATGAATAAGACCATAGATGTAAAGTGTTCTCACTTCTGGTGCAGGAAAGGCCTGTGTGGTGACTGGATAAAGGGACAGTGTGTCTGTGCCACCCGCCAGCAGGGTGATTGATATGCACCCCTGTGCTTCCAGGCAGCACAGACTCTGGCCCCTCCTCACTCACAGACCTGCTGAGCTGAAAGCAAAAGAGAGCTTCCAGATGCATACTGAGTGGGAGGGTGCTGGGCACATCCCCAGTAAATCCCCTGCACTGGCCAAAACCTGTATGTTGTCATGGTGTGTGTGGCTTTAATGATCTCTGATTCTGTTGATGAACCAAGACATGTAGTCCAAGCAAAAGCTATTTCACCTTTGCCTAGAGAATTCAACTTTTATAATGTACATGATCTAAATTGCCTAGAGAATTTAACTTTTATAATGTACATGATCTAAATGTGCCTAGAAGGAGCAAAGATTACCAAAGACCCTAAGGGTCTGATACAATTCTGATAGCCTATATTTCTATACATTTTGGGGACCTATGGAATGACACTAATTTCCATAGGGCCTGGGAGGTAGAAATCGATTTGTGTGGTTCTCCCTATATCTGTCATTTGTGTAGCCTAGAATTCAGCCTTCTTGCTTTGAGGCACATCTTTGAATTTGCAAAATGCAAACAAGTTAATTTCTCACGCCAAGAGAAGTATATTGTGTTCCATGATGTATTGTTCTAAGTATTTTTTCCATTTGTGCATGTGTGTAGTGTTTATGTACATGGACATGTGTATGGTTTACCAGAGGCTGACACCAAGCACCCTCGCCAGTCACTCTCTGCCTTATTTGTTTTTTGGAGACAGGGCCAGATCCTGGAGCCCACTGATTTAGCTAGACTGGCTGGCCAACATGCCCCAGGGATCCTCCTGTCTCTTCCTATCCCCTCCAATGTATGCCTGGCTTTTTTTTTAATGTAGTGCTGAGGGTCTGAACTCAAGTTCTCATGCTTGAATGGCAAGCACTTTACTGACTGAGCCATCTCTCCAACCCTGGTCTCTTCAGCAATCAGGAAGTATGTTCATTGACCTTTACTTTTAAAAATCTGAATCTCACAAACGTGGGACACTACATATCAAACTGACTGTAAGGTCACAAAAAAATATATATTGAGTTAGAGTTTCAATCACTTACAATGCAGTGGATGCTTTGCTGGGTTATAACATGGAGCAATTGTTCATTTGCATTTCTGGGTTTCGCACTTCACAGAGGGCTTATACTCTGTCTTCCTCAAGCTTGGCCACCTCCTTGGGCCTCTCAGAGATGGTGCCAATGCTTGCACCATAACTCAGCACCTCTCCTGGCCCTACTGAACAAGTTCTTGTCTTTCTCATAGTTAGCTCCTATAACTAAAACCAAATTTTTTCATGCCTTAAGCAAATCTAAATTCATTTTCCCCTATGACCAGCCCAGGGTAGGCAGCCAAGGCTGACAGGATAATCATACCCTATGAAGCTATCTGAGACCCAACTGTGTTAGGACTACCAGTCCTACAGTGTTAAATATTTGTCTGTCTGTCCATGAAGGCTTGATGCGATAACTGAATTCTAGCTATTGAAAAGAAAGGACATATCCTGAAACCTGTAACCTTCAGACATAGTGGGCTACAGATGGGATCTAGTCTATATTTAAAACTAAAAATCAGAGGTTCTCCTTCTACAAAAGAACACCAATGTTGCTGAATTACTCCCTTCCACACCATCCATGCCAAGAAACATGTAAGAGCAGAAGAAAATGATCCAAGCATATTTGTAAATCCTAGCACTTAGGACACTGAGGCAGGAGGCTTGCCATGAGTTCCAGGCCACTCTGGGTTATATAGAGAGACTTTGTCTCAATAAAAATAGAAAGAGAGAAAAGAAAAGAAAAGGAAAGCAAAAGAGAAAAAGAAAAGAAAGGAAAAGGAGAAAAAGAAAAGAAAAAAAGAAAAGAGGAGAAAAACGGCCCAGTTGGTATTTTGAAACAAGATACTAGTGCTTTAATTTTACCTTAAAAAAACAAAACCACTGGATTTGAAGAAAACATCTGGGAAAAGCCCACAGCCCTTAGTTAAAATGGATCTTCTATGTTTCATTTTAGACATTGTCTTAGGGTTTTACTTCTCTGAACAGACACCGTGTCCAAGGCAATTCTTAAAAGGACAACATTTAATTGGGGCTGGCTTACAGGTTCAGAGGTTCAGTCCATTATCATCAAGGCAGGAACATGGCAGCATCCAGGGAGGCATTGTACAGGAGGAGCTGAGAGTTCTACATCTTCATCTGAAGACTACTAGCAGAATACTGACTTCCAGGCAGCTAGGATGAGAGTCTTAAAGCTCACACCTACAGTGATACACCTACTCCAACAGGGCCACGCCTTCTAATAGTGCCATTCCCTGGGACCATCACAGATGGTAAAGCTGATTCTACTCTTGAGTCCTCTAGTTCTATGGGCTCCATAACCATGACTCATTATGCCAATCACATATGTGGCATAGGAACTGAGCATCTATGCAGCTTTCCCACCCCTCCTCAATGTGTGGTCTAGTCTAAGGATTCAGTGATGAGCCTACCTTTCCTTCCTCCCTCCCTCCCTCCTCCTCCTCCCTAACTCCATCTACCCCCATCTCACAGGAAGTCTTTTCAGCCAGCAGCAGAGAAATTTAAACAAATCCTCTGTCTTTACTGCATTGTGAAAGGTCACCTTCAGAAGCTGTCTGTCTGTCTGTCTGTCTCCCCCTCCCCCAATTCCGAATATGCCTAACCATAAAACAAAGGATACATACCTAGGTAGATGTAAGTTCTTCCTTATCACGGAAAACAGTTTGAACTGAAACTACACATGGTAATAAAGGACTAGGTTTCCTAGATCAAAATGAAGATAACACTGAAAGAACACAGAACGTGTCAGTGGCCTCTAAACACTCAGACCTCTCTTTCAAAGACCCCTAAATATTAATTTTTAAAGAGCAACTTTTAAAAGATCCTCTGGATGGATGGATGGATGGATGGATGGGTGGGTGGATGGATGGATGGATGAATGGATGGATGGATGGATGGATGGATGGATGGAGAGACAAATCTAATTTTCCATCCTATCAGAATACATTTTTTCCTCTGGCTTATTCAACCATCTACAGAGATGTCAAGTGTTTTAATGCAGTTGTACAGTACTTCAGGCACACTGTCAAGGTTAAATATTCCCTAAGTTAGTAGTACATTAGTGAAAATGAAATCACTTGTTGGACTGTAACTTTCATGTCAACTGAGGGCTGCCTGTGTGGTCTAAACCGAACTTAAGAATTTAACATTATAAGGAGGGAGGAAAAAAAACCAGGTTTCTCAACTGCACAGATCAACTAGCAGGATTCAGAATCTCCATAATGTTTGGCGTAAAGACAAGAATGTACAGATGTTAATCTCCTTCAACTCTGGTATATGGCTTTCAGATGGTTGGCCTCAGTATAATGCTGTAGCTCATAGTGGTGGTAGAAGTCCAAAGGTGGATGTGAAAGGGTGTAGGCCCCAGGGTAGGAGGCCATGTTCTGATCAATGTGTTCTGATTGCTCTAAGAAAATGCTCCCATTTACCTTTCAATCCAATTAACCCAGAAGTAACTCACTTTGGGGTATTCTGAAATTGGACTGTGGTGAAGGCTAGAAATATAAAAGGTGAGGGGTGTATGTAGCTATGTCATCTACAGGGGCTGGAAGAATGCCAAAGGGGTGAACATGAGCCTCACCAGGGACCTAAAGCCTCCAGGAGGCACTGTGGACAGGCTTTAAGACGATGACTTGGATGAGTCCTGAAGGGCTGAGGCAGTACCCAGTGAATTGTCCCATGTTTTAACCACCCCTAAAAGGAGACATGGAGATTTGAACTCAGAAAGCCTCTCTGATGAAAATAGTAACAATTTTTTCAGGTTGAGGACAACACAATATTATCCATGACGACAGCTTCAAGTTTTCTCTTTACAAGGCTGGGTGGGCTGGCTGGCATAGTGACACATTCCTGTAATCCCAGACCTTGGGAGGTGGAGACAGGGTGTGGGCTCTGCTCTGAAACATGAGTTTCAAGGTGAAAACAAACGCAAGTGTTGTGGAGCTAAAACCCTCAGAGCTGCCTCACTGCTGGCCACAGTTTTATGCAAGGCCACTTCTAGGTGAAAATGTCAGCTTCCTTCTCATGGGTGAGTGTGATAATGTTCCCAGCAAGTACACAGAGAGAAAACTAAGGCTTGAAGAGAGAAGGTTGCATGTGCCTAACTTAGACTCAACACAGATTCATATTTAGGTTTAAAATCTGGCTCCTGAATTTCTCAACAAAATGTATGCTGTAAAATAAGACTATCCTCAAAAAGGGAGCACAGAGAGAAACAAGTGAATTCTGAGATTAATTCCTTGTGAAAGATTAAGAAGAGAAGGCAAGGGCAAAAGAAGAAGCAATGCAATCAACTTTTAAAGCTGTTTCTATGGTATGAAAATAATGATGTGCACACAGTGGAAAAAGAAAGGTGTGTTAATGTTGCAAAAAGAAGTCAAGGGTCCTCGTGAAGTCTCTACAATCACAGGGAGCACCTTCTACAATCACAAGGAGCACCTTCTACAATCACAGGGAACACCTCCAGTGCTATAAAGAGACTGACAAGACACAACAACTCGGGGCAACATTAACCTCACAACTTGCAAGGTCAGCAACACTTTTAGAACTTATTGTTTTGAAGCTCAAAAAAAAAATGTTAATTGCCATAATTTGAGTTTCTCTAGTCACAGAATGGAATGGGGGTGGGGATGTACAGACAGTGTGCTAGCTAGTTTTATAGCAACTTGACACAAGGAGAGTAATTTGAGAAGAGGGAACCTCAGTTGAGAGAATACCCCCACCAGACTAGCCTGTGGGCAAGTCTGTGGGGCATTTTCTTGATTGGTGCTTGATGTGGGTGATACCACCCCTGAACTGGTGGTATTAAAAAAGCGGGCTAGGTAAGCCATGAAGAGCAAACCAATAAGCAGCACTCCTCCATGGCCTCTGCATCTGTTCCTGCCTTGAGTTTCTGCCCTGACTTCCCTGGATGATGGACTGCACCCCGTAAGATGAAATAAGCCCTTACCTCCTCAAGTTGCTTTTGGTCATGGAGTTTTATCAAAGCAGTAGAAATCCTAAGACAGGAATTGGTATGAGAGAGTTTATTGCTGCAACAGTCCTGACCATGTTTTAAGGATTGTGAAAGAGCTTTAGCACTTTGGACGAGGAATGCTGTGGCGTATTCAGAACTGGATTTTAATGTTCTGTTGTGGGAACTTGGAAGATAAGAACATTGAGCTGCAGATGATGAAAGCCTGGCATGGAAAAGTTTCAGAGGGAGGTAAAGCCTCGATTAAGGCTATCTGAATGAAACCTTGATCTTACTGGGACAACCAATGCTTGTCAGCTGTCCATGAAGACACATCCACAGCTGTTCCTGCTGCTACTACTTCAAACTGAGTTATGTGCTTGGTGTTTAAACATAACTTACTGGCATAGTGGATTTTTTTTAAAAATTATACCAGGATTCATCCTTAAAACAAGCACCAGCTATGCTACAATCATAGAAATACATAGACCCTGAGAACCCCAGTAGAAATGGAAAAATTAATGAAGCAAATATCGATTATACAGGATTAGCCCCAGTCTTGTTTCCAGCCAGGACTTTATAGAAACTGAAAGATAATACCCAGAAGTATATGAGGTTCTGAACACTTTGTTACTGATAACCTGAAACAGATTTCACCAGCAAAACAACTAAGGCAAAAGGAATCCACACACAGAGGTGACGGACCATGCCACTGTGATCTTGACTATCTGGTACGATACTGATAAGATATTATTAGGAGATCAGAGAAGTTAACAACTAGTGTCGGTGATTTGAAAACATTTTTTTTTTTTTAAGAAATGCTGCATGGTAGAGCCAAAAAGACATGAGCAAAGCCCTTGCCATGTAAGCCTAAAGACCAGAGTTCACTCAGTCCTGCAAACTAAGGCAGAAGGAGAAAACTGATCCCATAAATTGTCCTCTGACCTCCACAATCACGCCATGGCATGGCACTCACCCACACACCAACACAAACTGCTCCCTCCCTCCCTCCCTCCCTCCTTCCCTCCTTCTTCTCTCTCTTTCTCTTTCTCTCTCTCTCTCTCTCTCTCTCTCTCTCTCTTTCTCTCTCTTTCTCTCTCTCTCACATACACACACACATGCATGTACATACAAACACACTAATAATAATAATAACAATAAATAAGCTTGAAAGAAATTCTGCACAGTATAAAACAAAATGCCATGGAGTAAGATGGCTCTGTCTGAAAAATGTTGTTGAGTACACAGGAATGATGCATGAGTTGAAGAAACAAAACCATGTATATATAAATCTAAAGAAATTGCTTCAACAAATGCAGAGTGAGAATCCCAGAGAGAACTGTGCTCTTCTTTCTTGGTATCTAGAACAACTGTGTTCCCTTCAGAGTTTCGAAACAGTGACAAGGTGCTACCTGAAGGGCAGGCACACTGTAACCTCTAGGTTACACCTCTCACAAATTTAGCAAAAATGATACTCTTTATTGAATAGATGGTAGAATATCTTGCTAGTGCTTGAACTTCTGATTCCATGGTTTTCCTTGGACCAAAAAGGGGATGCGGGTCTAAGTTCCCATCATTTTCTCTTCCTAGGCTTTCATGGCATGACTTACTGATGGGGACACTGTTGGCTTCAGGGTGGGACAATCCGTCATCACTGGGACTATGTGACATGCTGTGAAATAACTCAGCATAGAGCCACTCAGAGAAGATGGAAGGGATAAGGCAGGTGTCTTTGCAGAGAAGGGATGTGACAGGCATGAGCAAAATGGACCAGGATTGTGTCAGGGAGCAGCAGTGGCAGTCAGACAACTAGAGACATAGTGAGACAAGGGGTGAAGTTTCAGAGCCTAAAGAGGGAGGAGGGCACACAGCAGTGGGCACAGAGGGATAGAAGCAAGGGACAGCAGTGAGACCACTGGTATTCCTGTGGCCTGACTGGGATGGCTAACAAAGGCTTCTATGTGGAGAGTGGGAAGGCAAAGAGAGAATGACCCCAGACTGAGGCATCCATGGATACCTGATGCATACTGGGGAGAATGGAAGCCACACACACACACACACACACACACACACACAATCATGCACACAAACATTTACTCCCCTTGCTGCCACTGAGAGACTTCAGTGGGTCCCAGATCTTGTTTCTCTGTGTCACTAAAAGGATACAGCAGCACCTGGGCAGAGGCAGGAAGTACAAGAGGACCCTGTGTCTACAGCTCCGCAGCCCAGATCTCACCTGGCTCTGAAGGCCCTGGGTAAGATTCCCAGTACTGGAAAGAAGGAAGGAAGCAAAGAAGGAAGGAAAGAAGGGCAAGCAAGCTTAAAAATCTTGTTTTGTCAGTGAGTAAAGAAATGGTCAAAGAATATTAGGTATCCAGAGGCTAACTTTAAAAGGATTCCACTAGCCCTGTCTGGGACTACTGCAGCATTAAAATAACCATAACAAAATGGATTATGATCTATTACATGCCATAGAAAACAATGAGTTCATGATTATATAATCACTCAAATAAACAAATGGAGAGAGGAGGCATCTTCCCCACATAGTGGAGGATAAACAGAAATGATAAACAGAAAGGAAAAGGACATTGGAGAATTGCCAGTGAGCAACCATCATTGTAATCATTCATCCAGGACACATTAATGAATGATAAAAACCAGAGGCTGAAGGTTAAATAAGAAACAGGGCCTTTATATAATCTCAAAGTGCCACCAACTCAACCACATGCACACACAAAAACATCATCAACAACAACAACAACAAAACAAACAGTAAATTCAAAATTGGCCAAAGAACTTGAAAAGATACTTTCCCAAAGAAGATACTTAAATGCCCAATGGAAACATGCAAAGATGGTCAACATCTCTAATCACTAGGGAAACCCCAAGTATGAGGAGGAACCAACCCACAGCTATTAGCATGCTGCTACCATGACAGGCAAGAAGGAAAGAAGGAAGGAAGACAGAAAGAGAAAGAAGGAAGGGAAGGAGGAGAGAAAGAGGAAGGGAGAGAAATACAGAAAGAAATGGAAGCCCTGTGTAGTAGAAAGAGGGATGTAAAATGGTACAACTGTGTCTGGGGAAAAAAGCACAACCACTTCTCAAAACCTTTAAAAAACATTGCCACATAATCCTGCAGCTCTACTCCTGGACAGATGCTTAGGTTTAGAATCAGTCTCGGAGAGAGATTTGAAAATAGCTAAAGCACAAGAGGAATCCAAGCATCCACAATAGGCAGATGGGAATTCACAGGCACAGCAGGGTACTATGTGGCCCCAATGAGGAGGAAATCCTGACTTACATATGAGGCAGCAAACAAAATAAGGAGTGAGGTATGGAAATATCAGAAGTGGCAGCTGGGCCCAGGGGAGGCAGAAAATGGAACTTACTGTTTAATGGGTGTAGAGTTCAATTTGCAACATAAAAACTGTTCTGGAGGTGGTGGTGGAAGCTATTGCATAACAAAAATGTGCCCTAGTGCCATCAAACTGTGTATTTAAGGATGGTTAGTATACTTTTGAAATAACTCAGTGTAATTACTGATTACAAGGGGGGAAGAACAGTTCCACAATAGAGCAATCACGGTGTTACTCCTGAGTCCAGTGACCTGTGATTAACATCACCAGCCACAGAATGAACTGGCACCCTGTATTGACCTGGTGGGATTGGATAGGATGAACATAGAATTACTCCTGAGACAACCAGAACTGGATAGTTCAAATCAAATCATGCCAGAATATCAGACAAATCCAAATGGCAGAACAGTCACCATAAGTGTGTTAGTGTGTGTTCAACAACCAGCTTCCCAGAAAGGAAACTTTTAAAAAACCTGATTGGTAGGATTTCTATAGTATAGACAATCCTATAGTTGCCATAAGCTGCTAGCAAAATCATAAACGTTGAGCCATCAGCTCTTCGTATATGGGAAGAGCCAGTCATGGTATATGGCTGGTACAGGATAAGTACCTATACTTTCCAATAGTGTCAATGAAGGTCAATGACAGATTGGGGAATTATTTCAAGTAGAAGTAGACTGGCAAGTCCCAACATGCAACGTAACTCATGTTCTTTGGGGTGCCTTTGCTATAAAGTATATGGTAGAGACAAGCATCTGTACCCCATGGCTATCTGTGGATTACAGAGCAAGAGTAGACTAGCATTTCTACAGTGGGTTGGATGGTGGCCCTGGAAAGACATCTGCATCTTGTAGACATAACCTTGTTTAGAAGGATCTTTGCAGGTTTAATTGAATGAAGGCTCTTGAGCTGGAATCACCCTGGATTACCCACTCAACTACTAAATCCAACAATAAGCCCCCCATGAGAGACACTGGACCAAAGATGGAGGGAAGAGAGGCCATACAAACGTATGACCACAGGCTAAAGCAGGGGTTCCATTAACAATGCTGACATCCAGGAAGAATCCTCTCTTGCCACTTTTGAAGAGAGCATGGTTCTCCTTACTTACTGATTTCACACATCTCCAGTCCACAACTGTGAGAATAAGTCTCTGCTATCTTAAACTACCCACCTTGTTATTAATTGTTACAGAAACCCTAAGAGTTGAATGACTTCCTTGTCCTGCTTAGAGTGTGGCCAAGCAGGATAATGTCCCTCTGGGAAGGAATGGACACTGGAGTATTCAAGGTGGCAGGACATAGCATTAGCCCTGACCTCAGTTACGAGGATTACTCTCAAAAGGCTCACAGGTGGTGAACACCTGCCATCTCAGCACTTGGGAGTGAGGAAGGGGGATCAAGAGTTCAAGAGGTCACCCCAGTACATAATAGTTTGAGGCCAGCATGAAGTATATGAGACCCTGTCTAAAAGGCGGGGGGGTGGGGGAGATAATTCTCATGTTCACACTTTCAATTTTGCTAAAAGTTTGAAATAATTTCAAAAATAAAAAAGTATTTGTCCTAGGAATCCAGTGAAGTGGAAGATGTGGGGGTAAATTCTTTGAGGGTTTCCTTCTAAGCTCTTTGGTGATTCCTGTGGTAAACACTCGGCTCCCCAATGGTTTTCAGGTGTGCTTTGCTCTGTTGGCTCTGTCATCAGCTTCCTTGCTGGATTTTCAAATGACTTCCATCTCAAAGGCACAATTTCAACTGCTTTAATTGAATACTCCAAAAACAAACAAACAAACAAACAAAGCAACCTAGACTAGAAAGCTCCACTCCTGCTTTTCTTCAGACTTGTAGAGAGACCCAGGCAAAGGAGCCGCATCACCGGTTGGGCAAGTTCCTGCTTGAAGTCTACTATGTTTCCAAGGCCTGGGCTATAAATCATCCTAGATCCTGCCACTCCAAGCCTCCACTTAACCTAACAAGCCTGTGTGCACAGCCTGTGTGCCAGCTTGCCGGCTCTGGCTACTCTGCAAGTGACTGGAACCCAGTGTTTTGGGGATAGTTCTAATTGCACATTCTGTCCCATTTACGATCACATTTGCATTCAGACGTGTCAGACTCCTTGTCCCACATTTTGCTTTAGAAAATATAGTCACTGCAGCTCTATGTCTAAACCTTCCTGGAAGAGAATCAGCTGCCTATATGTCCTGCTTCTGTGCCTGCTTCTGTGTTAACTAGAAATTGACCTTGAGCTTACGGGCTTCTCAGCCCCTCGATGTTACAACTGCTCCAAGCATATCAGGACAATCTCTTTACAAATTACCTCTGTAAATGAGGTTCTGATCCTGCCTGGTGTTTGACTGGCAGTTACACAAGTAGCTCCCACAGGGTGTCAGTGGGAACAAGGTGACCCTTAGCTCTCCTGCCCACCCAACCTTGTTCCGTGGGAATCTCTCCTTCCCAGAACCCACATGTGACTTGGTGATTCTGATATGATTCAACCCTTTTCTTCCTGCTTCCTGTCTCGAGAATCCTCTCACTTGGCTAGTTGAAAATGTCAAGATTTACAGCTTAGCTCTAGCAAAAAAATTTTCCCACACAATGCTAATCAGTTTATGTGA
>NW_022196891.1:90446846-90459561 GCF_008632895.1 Mastomys coucha | reverse complement strand
AAAAAAAAAAAAACCCTGACACATTTGCATCTAGTAACATATTACAATGTTTCAGAAAGCTGGCCAGGGCAAACCCCTTTGAAAATCCAGGTTCTTTCCTTTTCTTTTGGAAGAGGTTCTGTGTGACCTAGGGAAGTCTTATGCTTGCTATGTAGCCGAGGGGCGCCTTGAACCCCTTTCCTCCTGATTGACTTCCAGGGTGCTGAGATCACATGTATGCCACCATGTGTGGTTGATGTGCTGTGTCATGTGGGAAAATATTTACAAATAGTTCCTGGGTTAGGAAACTTTAATTAAATGCTCAAGGTTGTGTTGGATTGTGCTGGGGGCGGGGGTGGGGGGGGGGCAGGAGGTTGTCTTCTTTTTCCTGCTTTTTTGATCTGCCCCAGATTTTCTTCTTTTATGGGCCTCTGGCTCACAATCATTAACAGCAATTCCTAAATCAAGAATCTCTGGGGAGGAAAAAAACTGAAGCTCTGAAAATCAAGGGTTTCCTCTCTGTAATTAAGCTGACCTGAATTGAGGCTTTTTATCTAAGTGCAGAAATAATAACATTGGCTTCCCAGGTGTTTCTACCTTCCAAAGGGTAGGGTGAGGGCTATGACATTGCTCACCCTCCTCCCTTTTTTTCCCCCTGTGCTCCAGCTGTCCTGACTTGACCCTTGCTTAATGATTCTGCATTTTTTTTTTTATTTAAAGGTACCTTATACCACATGTGATAGTAAATGTTAGTTATTGTCTTGATAGAATCTAGAATTACCTGGTAGATGAGCCTCTGGGCATGTCTGTGTGGTATCAATCATATTGGTATGGGTTGTGGGTGGGAAATTCCCTAGCAGTGTATTCTAGACTGCTTATCAGATATCCTGCATATAAGGCATTTACATTATACTTCATAACAGTAGCAAAATTACAGCTATGAAATAGCAAAGAAATAGTTTTATGGTTGGGGTCCATAGCATTAGGAACCATTAGGTTGAGAACTACCGGACTGGACTGTGATGTCATCACGCTTGTGGTGACCGATTTGTTACAGTGCCCTGGGAAACAAATCTAAGGGGCTAAGAGTCACAAGCCTGTCTATGGACACCTTCATCTGTCAGTCTGAAAGTAAAATAATACTGTAGTCATAAAGTTTGCCTAACTAGGGCTTAAACAACAGATCAAAGAGACCTTTGCCAATACTGTGGGGCTGGAATTGGATTTGACACATGATCCCTGAAAAATGTGAATATAAAGAGCAGAAGCTCAGCAATGACAATAATAATAATAGAAGAAATAGAGGCAACTGTAGAGGAGATGTAATCCAAGTGTATAGTGTGGGCCACTAGAAACAGATCTGAATCTTGTTTTTTTTTCACTGACCTTTCAACCTTGAGCAATTATTCGGCTTTAAAAGGAGACATACAACAAACTTTAAGGAAAAGCTCAGCTTCTGTAGTTCTCTGTTCCACATCCCTGCCTTCTGCAAGAGCAGCAGCCTCAGCTGACTTACCCTCTTCGTGCCTGGAAGTGGATCTCTCAGCCCTAGCCTTATATAACCTTTTCGCTCAAAACCAAGCGGCAGTAATTGGAATCCTTTTGTTATTTATTTCAATATCTTGAAAGAGGCCATGGCCTGTGTTCAAGCTGGTATGCACACTGTTTGTGGCAGGACAACCTTCCTAGACTAGAAGAGGGATCTCTTTGAAAGATGTGTATGCAAAAGGGGTGAGGTGGGTGTTTCCAGCATCTGGCGGTTTTTCAAGTTTTATGTCTGTCCTCCTCCCATCCTTCCTTTCCCCTTGTGTGCCTGTTTTCCTGAATTGGCTCCTGAGATGAGAATTCACTCACCCGTCTCTAACTGGACCCTTACTTCCCACATCGTTGTTTGAATTCATTTATTAGAGTGGCATTTCTTGTTCCCCTAAGTAATTAGCTATCTGTCCCAACATGACTTTTTAAGTGGCTCATACACTTCTTAGAAATATGAATACTAATTCTGTTGACAACAACAGCATTCTCCGAATGAGTCAGAGTCTGTGCTAAGTGTATTACAGGGTTATTTCAGCTCATAAATGGTGCTATCCACAAATTGTAGCTAAGCCAGTTCATACTTAGGATTTATACCCAGGCCACCTTCTCTAAAGCTCATATTTTAAGCATATACTATTCCTGTGAATATTCCGGACCTATTTTTCTTCTTAAACAGTTAGGAATATTATTGACAGAATTGGAGTTTCGATGTAGGGCAGGCTTCGCAGCTGACGCATTTCAGGCCGTGTCCCCATGGTCCTCTTGGCCCTGCTTGCCTCCCTGTGTGTTTACCCCTCAGCAGACAAGGAAGCTAGCTGTAGCAATTCTAGCCCGGTATAAATGCACAAAGTGCCCACCAGGAAAGAAAGAAGATTCTCACCCTCCAGAAACCCCAGAAGGGAAAAGAACTGAGACACACAAACAGTTTCCCTTGTCTCATTGGTCCAAACTGCCCATTCCTGTAGTGGTCCTGAGTAAAAAGAATGAATCCGAGGCAGTGCTAGATTCCTTCGCTTACACAGTCCATCTATAGTAAGGGTTGAACACAGCTGTCAGGTATTGAAAGTTACCATTCATTGGTTGGTGGTTTAGTCCCTGGGAGCTCTGGGGGTACTGGTTAGTTCATATTGTTGTTCCTCCTATGGGGCTGCAAGCCCCTTCAGCTCCTTGGGTCCTTTCTCTAGCTCCTTCATTGGGGACCCTGTGCTCAATCCAGTGGATGGTTGTGAGCATCCACTTCTGTATTTGTCAGGCACTGGCAGAGCCTCTCAGGAGACAGCTATATCAGGCTCCTGTCAGCAAGTACATGTTGGCATCCACAATAGTGTCTGGGTTTGGTGATAGTATATGGGATGGATTCCCAGATGGGGCAGTCTCTGGATTTTCATTCCGTCAGTCTCTGCTCCACACTTTGTCTCAAAGAGTACGCATGGTGGGACTCATGGCTCCAGCTGCATATGTGGCAAAGTTTCACCTAGTCAGTCATCAATGGGAGGAGAGGCCCTTGGTTCTGTGAAGGCTCGATGCCCCAGTGTAGGGGAATGCCAGGACCAGGAAGCGGGAGGGGGTGGGTTGATGAGCAGAGGGAGGGGGGATGGACTAGGGGCTTTTTTGGAGGGGAAGCCAGGAAAAGGGAGAACATTTGAAATGTAACTAAAGAAAATATCTAATAAAAAAAGAAATTTATTGACAAGATATTTCAAGTAAGGTTGTTGAAAGAAGCCTTGCAATGCTGCCTTTGATGCTGAGAATGTAATTTGAAGGATATTGTTGCACACCATTGCTTTCAATTCATAATGTTCAGAAAGATTTAAGGGAAAATAAAACCAAGCAATTGTTTCTTTGTCAAAAGAAAGAAAGAAAGAAAGAAAGAAAGAAAGAAAGAAAGAAAGAGAAAGGAAGAAAGAGAGTTACCATTCTATTGCTGTTAAGAGACACCACAACCAACATGACTCTTCTCAAAGGAAGCATTTAATCGGGAGCTTGCTTATAGTGTCAGATGTTAGGCCACTGTCATCAGCATGGAGAGCAGGCAGGCATGGTGCTGGAGAAGTAACTGAGAGCTTTACATTCTGATCCACAGGCAAGCAGGCACGGGGTGGGGATTGGGGTGGAGGAATAGGACTGGCCTGAGATTTTGAAAGCCCAACCCATGTGATACAACTACTCCAGCAAGGCCACACCTTCTAATCCTTCCAAGCATTTTACCAACTTGGGGACCAAGTATGCAAACATATGAACCTATGGGGAGGCGGAGTCTCATTCAAACTACCATGCCTCCAAATATTTAATTTCTATCCTTTCAAAAATGTAATTCCATAGGATAACTTAGAGAATCATGGGAAACTGGAGTCTCAATGGGTAAAAAGCCTCCCCGCCCCCAGGATTGGCAGCCTCCTCCCAGTTAAGCCCTGCTCTATTTAAGGCCAAAGTAGATCTTTATTAACATACTTCTTTAATCTATCATTTAGGGAAAATGACCCAGCCTATGATTGCTTCCTACTCTGCAAGCAAGTTTGCTCTGGATGGGTTCTTTTCCACCATTAGAAAAGAACACTCAATAACCAAGGTCAACGTATCCATCACTCTCTGTGTCCTTGGTCTCATAGACACAGGTAAGGAAAAAGTTGGTCTGTCGGCCTTACCACATGAAAAAGGAGGGTCCTGTCTCCCTGATGGGTACCTTTCTTCTTAGTGGCAACGCATTAGAGACCAGAGCTGAAAGCGTCAGCCCTGTCATTCAATGGGCCACTTCCTTCACTGGTGGAGTCTAGCCAATCTTGATCCTCTGTCCTTTCCATTCTCAGGGTATATTGAACTCTGAGCTCCTTATGCCCACGTGAACTCCCCCTGACCACTGCTATTCTATAAGTGATACCCAACACCTGCATGCTTTTCTCACTGGACTCAACAGTGAGGAGAAGTTGATTGTATGGACTCCTCAATGTGATACTCTGGGACGGGTGTACATCTAACTTACATTCCTGAGAAACAGTGATAGGTACTCTTCAAAGAATCAAAGCCATGAGAAACAAGAAAAGAACCTGCACAGACTAATAAATAAATAGGAGAAATTAGTACTGAGTGTGCTCTTGGACACTCTCCAGGGGATGCTGGTAAACAAACAAGCAAACAAACAAAAACAGCCAGTGACATTGTGCTGCATCTATGGTGCCCATTTCTGGCATTGCACAGGGTTATGCATGATGATACAATTCATGAAAAGTGAGGGGTGAAGGGTGAAGGTTGAATGTGAGAGGTAAAAGGTGAGGGTCGAAAGTGAGGAGTCAAAGGGGACAGTGAGTGCAGCATTTACACATTTATCTAAAGCACATATCTAGGACTGTGAGAAACTTCTGTTTAAGGAGAATGATCTGGAGCTGTGGATCAGCTGGTAGACTGCTCATCTAGTACTCATGTGGCCCTGGGTTCAATTCCTGGTACCACATAAACTATGTAAGACAGAACACACCTGTAATGCCAGCACTCAGGAAGGAGATACAAAAGGATCAGAAGTTCAGAGTCATTCTCAACTATATATTGAGTTCGAGGCCAGCCTGAGATACATGAGACCTTGTTAGAAGAAGAGACAGCGTAATTACCCGCAGCCCCTTTTCTGTGACAGTGGTCAGGGCTGAGAGAGACCCAAAGCCTGGTTACTTTGCCTTCTATAAAGCAGTGGGTCATTGTCAAAAGACATTCTCATTTGCCACCTGCACTTTACATCAGCTATTTAGTCCTCACTTTGCACCCCCATGATAATGTGTCACCCCAACCAAAACACCCAGAGAACATTTGGACCCCTAAGCTGTCCCTTCTACTGCCCCACAGATCCCCATCCAGAGAGGCAGACCTCTGCCAGTCAGTCTTCCTTTGTCAACACTGGACATATCCAGTTGTCTAAGGGTCCTCAGAAGGACTGTAGGACTCAGACATGAGCACACCATGCCTGTCACACAGGCGTCTGTGAGTCTCTCTCACAAGAGCTCTGCTAACCCTGGATTAACTCACTTTTTCCTGTGGCCTACAGAAACAGCTATGAAGGCGGTCTCTGGGATAATTAATTCCCACCAAGCTTCTCCCAAGGAAGAGTGCGCCCTGGAGATTATCAAAGGCACAGCTCTACGCAAAGATGAGGTGTACTATGACAGGTCATCTTGGACTCCAATCCTGCTTGGGAACCCAGGAAGGAAGATCATGGAATTTTTTACATTAAGACATTATAATAGGGACATATTTGTAGCTAGGAACTCCTGAGGCCTGGTGAGGGGTCTTGGAACAGTCCTGCCTGATATTTCTGTGAACCCTACCCACAAAAGCATCTTTCCAGAGATACACAAATTTTGGGGTACACCTCAGCATGAGAAATTCTTGCAACACTTGCACAGTGAAAATGTAATTGCAATAAATGTCACAAACCACTTTGGAACCTGCAGTTGTGAACTTGATTGTAACTATGGATATAAACACATAGTAGTTATATCAGCTTTACCTCACACAGAATGAAACAATGATGCCTAATGTGACATTAAGTATAACAAAAGTAATATCAGCTTTGTAAATGCAAACCTGGTAACTATGAATTGACTTTGTTCAACATCTTCCTTTAGATATAAACAAATGAAAATGTCTCATGTTCATTTCCTGTGTTGTGGACTGGATATTTTATGAGTTAGAGAAATGGCGTCATTCTTCTTTTGGCAAGCACCCTGTCTTTACTGTCTCAGTGTATTTCAGATGTTCCTCACACATCCACATGTTACTTGTTTGGGCATGAACCACTGAGACACCTCAGGAAGTTGAAGCTCATGGGGATACAAGTCACAGACTTAGCCTGCTCTACGCTGCTTAACCTAACAGCTCCTAGAGTTCACTGGGCACCTGTGCACGGCATGGGTATGCTCAAGCGAGCATCTGAAGTATGGAGAGGAGGGACTATAGTTCAAATCCTGTCATTCATTTGACAAATACTTCACCAAATACTTGCTGAGCATCGTGTGACTACAGTGCAGTGGGAAACAAACACCAGCCATACGGCCATTCCACAAAGCCTTTGAGTGGTCAGGCCACAACAGGTAAGAGATGACACCTCTTGGTAGAGAATTTCTGTGGTATTTAATAAAAGGGGCCAATGGGCCATGGGGTTGGCTCCCTGGGTAAAAGTGCTTACCTCTTCTACCATTCAAGCATCACAACCTTAGCCTAATACCCCGAAACCACAATAGAAAGAGGAAAATTCAAACGTTGTTCTAAGGCCAGGCAGTGTTGGCCCACTCCTTTAATCTCAGCACTTGGAAGACAGAGGCAAGGAGAGCTATGAGTTCAAGGACAGCCTGGTCTACAGAGCAAGTTTTAGGGCAACAAGGGGCTATGATGTGTGAGTGTGTGTGTGTGTGTGTGTGTGTGTGTGTGTGTGTGTGTGTGTATTTGCAGGCACACACACACACACAACTTTTAAGATTTAACAGTTCTAAGGGGGTGTAGCTTACAAAAGCATAAGCCAGAAGTGTGGAAGTCCAGACAACTCTGGAGTGTCTGCAGTCAGTTCCAGCTCCTTCCATACAGGGGTCCGGAGAAACAAGAGGATGGAAGTGTGTCCCATGGACAGAAAGGCTGGAGTATGCCACATGACAGGATCTGTAATGGTCCCTGGAAGAAGCAGTCACCTGCTCAGGTCCTCAGGGAGAGCTGGCGGAACAAACACATGACTTCCCTTCTTCCTCTCCCTGTCACCCCTGGACCGTGCTTCCCATTTGTGGAAGAGACAAAGGAGTAGAACATTCAGGTCAGCCTCCCTGAGCACTGAGCAGGGTGGTGAATAATGTAAAGTGCTGGGGGAGTGAGAGGACCCAAAGCCTGGTTACTGACTGGGAAGGAAGACTTACCCTGATCTCCTTCCTCTTCCTAACTACCCCTTTATGCTTTCATCTTTTTTTCTGTCTCTGTATCTGTATCTGCCTCTGCCCTCCCTTCCTTTCCCTCTCCCTCTCTCTTTCACGCTCTCTGTCTCTTGTGAACCAATGAGTTTCATACACACTCAGCAAAAATCCAACTCTCCCAAACATGGGACTTCCCTGGTAAAGGAAGCTTGGGGAAAATTCCATCCCCCCACCTCCAGATCCCAATACCTAAGCAGAATAGTATTTCAGAGCATATCAAAAGTGAGGTGCAGCTGCCACCTGAACTCCCAGGATATGGGGATGTGAGGATGGTGAGTTGGAAGTCAGCTTGAGCTACATAGTAAAAACTTGTGCCAAATTTAAAAGAAGAGGAGGAAGAGGAAGAAGAAGAGGAGGAGAGAAGAAGTGGGGAAGAGGAGGAGAAACCAACTAAACCTACCAGCCCCAGTGATAGGGAGATGAGAGGATGCATATGGCTCCCCTGCCTGTGCGAGTCAGCAGGAAGGCTCCAACTGCATCTGTGTATTTAGAAGTGAACCATAGTAAGGTCTGGGTCCTGACTAGATCATGTACTAATCCACAGGCACAAAACACCTACAGCAGCACACTGTGGTCTCACGTGTGGATAATTTTTTTAAAGATTTATTTATTTTATTTATATGAGTACACTGTAGCTGTCTTCAGGCACAATGGAAAAGGGCATCCCATCCCATTACAGATGGTTGTGAGCCACCATGTGGTTGCTGGGAATTGAACTCAGGACCTCTGGAAGAACAGTCTGTGCTCTTAACCGCTGAGCCATCTCTCCAGCCCGTGTGTATAATATTTAATCATATTCACCCCCTGATCTCCTTCCTCTTCCTAACTACCCCTTTATGCTCTCGTATCTTTTTTTCCTGTCTCTGTATCTGTATCTGCCTCTGCCCTCCCTCCCTTTCCCTCTCCCTCTCCCTCTCTCTTTCACGCTCTCTGTCTCTCGTGAACCAATGAGTTTCATCGGAGTTGCCTACAGAATCCTGAGGAAGAGGTTATTTACAGGAACTGTGCATCTCACTGGTTATCCCACTTCAAATGTCCCACTTAAAAAAAAAAACAAAATGTTTCTCCCTCCTTTATCAGCCATTAGGAATGGTAGAGCCTCATAAGCCCTTCCTCCTTCCATGGCTGGATGCTGTCAGGCCCAGTCTCAGGCATGCCTTGTGTAGGAAATGGAAGCTGCTTTGAATTCGAGTACCACTGAAAGACAGCATTTTACAATATCCCAAGCCTTACTATTAACCATCTTTCTGCCCTCTCTTCACTGATATTCTCTGGGCACTGGGGCAGTAACATAGACTCTTGTGTCAGCATTTTGACCAGTTATGAGTCTCTGTAGTAATCAGGCAGCAAGAGCACAGATCTGTGAGGATAAGCATGGTTATTTAGAAGACAATTCAATAGGTGCATCCTATCCACTTAGCAAAATGGCAGTTGTCAATTCCCCACTAGGACCTGTGACCTCCTCAGCCACGAGCCTTTGACAAGTTTACAGAACCAGACATCATGCTCCAAAGCCCATCAGAAAGAGATCGCTCACCCCAATAACAGAATTGACGCTGTTGCACCAATCAGACCAAGCTACTAATACTCATGGAAAGATAATGATTCCCCTCCACAGGGAGGAGACAAGGCACAGAGATTCCTTTTCTTAAAAATGGAGATAAGACTGGGCTGAGACAGAATCTGCTTGGAGGTCAAGGAAAACTCTTTTCTTTTAAAAGCAATTTCTAGGTGTGTTTATTTTCTGTAAACTAACTAGATGTAATACATGGGTATTTTGCCTACATGTATGTGTACTATGTACATGTAGTGCCCTAAGGCACTGGAAGAGATTCCCTGAAACCAAAGTCACAAACGGTTGTGAGCCATTGTGTGTGTGCTGGGAATCATGGTTCTGAGTCCTTCTGTGTGTGCTGGGAGTCAAACCTAGACCCTCTGCAAAAACAATAAGTACTCTTCAGTTCCCTGAAACCTTTTATTATTTATTTTACTTTATGTGTATGAGTATTTTGCCTACAAGTATGTAGTAGAAAATATTAAAAATCCTGGCCCAGGGTTTCTTTCCCACCTTTAACCATTTGTGTTCCTGGATGAAAGACACATAGCCTTTATATTTTTAAATATGCCTTAAGCAGTTGTGATAGTCTGTATATGCTTGGCCCAGGGAGTGGCACAGTTTGGAGGTGTGGCCTTGTTCGAGCAGGTGTGGTCTTGTTGGAGTAGGTGTGTCACTGTGGGCATAATACCTTCATCCTAGCTGCCTGGAATTCTGCTAGAAGACTTCAGATGAAGATGTAGAACTCTCGGATTCTCCTGCACCATGCATGCCTGGATGCTGCCATGTTCCCACCTTGATGATAATGGACTGAATCTCTGAACCTTTCAGCCAGCCCCAATGAAATGTTGTCCTTATAAGAGTTACCTTGGTCATGGTGTCTGTTCACAGCAGGAAAATCCTAAGACAGCAGTAATAAAGCTGAGCAGCTGCATACCCTCCATGCTGTTAGAATCCATTTCCCTACCCATAACACTGACTTATTACTATTTACTATGTTTCATCTGGGCTGCTCTTAGTTCCAATTAGCCAGTCCACAGGGCCACGTTCTCTGTATTCCTACCCCATGACAGCTCTCTCTCTCCCTCCTGCATGTTGTTCTTCTTCCATGGCAGCTCCTTCTTCTCTCTCTTTTCTTCGTGGTTCCTCTCTCTAAGCCTGGGAAAACTCAGCCTCACATATGTCTCTTCTGCCCAGCTATTAGCTGTCGGCATCTTTATTCACCAATCAGAATTAACTTGGGGACAGGGTCCCAGAGGCTATGCGCAGACTCCAGGTCTTAGGGGCTGCATTTAAGATTACAATATACCATAAAAGACAAAACCCCAACACATGTATGTATGTATGTATGTATGTATGTATGTATGTGTGTGTGTGCGTATATGTATGTGTACCACATGCATGCGGAGATCAGAAGAGAGCATCAGATCTCTTGGAATTGGAGTTACAGATGGTTATAAGCTGTTATAGGTGCTGGGAATCTAATGCAGATCCTCTTCAAGAGTAACAAGTGGGGCTGGAGAGATGGCTCTCAGAGCATCTCCACTCTGAGATGCTCTCAGAGTTTAAGAGCACTGACGGCTCTTCCAAATGTCCTGAGTTCAATTCCCAGCAACCATAGGGGTGGCTCACAACCATCTGTAATGGGATCCTATGCCTTCTTCTAAAGACATGTGTCTAAAGACAGCTACAGTGTATAGATGGATGGAGAGAGAAACAGAGAGAGACGAGAGAGAGAGAGAGAGAGAGAGAGAGAGAGAGAAAGAGAGAGAGAGAGAGAAACAGTCACCTTAACCACTGAGCAACACTGCCCATCTCTTCAGTCTCTTGGTGTTTGCTTTGTGGTTTGTTTGAAATAGAGTCTTGTTATATCTGTCATCCAAGCTGGCCCCTAACTCACCATCCTTTCACTTTTGTCTTCTGAGCCCTAGCAGATGTGCTGCCCCACCCCTGACAGAAGAAATCCCTTTCTTAATGAGGCCTTTCCCTCAGAATGTAGAATGAAGGGTTCAAAAAGTAGGTCTGAGAATGAAACCATCCACACCCCACAGCTTACCGTATTCATTAGCATGCCATTAAAACTCCACCATCTTTATCAGCATGTGTTTTCTCATAGAAGGATACTCTTGTCCAGGAAGATCAATGTTGCAAAGCCCATTTTCAAGTGCTCAACTTTTCAGTGGGAGAGCACCGAATGACTCTTGAAGATCTGGAACCTGCATCATAGGTGTAGGATCCCTCCATATGAGTTATTGTTCAGGGAAACCCCAAAGTCCTCCAAATGACACAGGCTGCTCCCATTGCTTATGTTGCCCACCAGAACCATATCAGAAGGGAAGACTCTATGGCTGAAGATACCACATGCTTGTGTACCTGGCATAGAAAAATCAAGCTACAACTAATCTAGAAACTTCCTCTCTGCTGGCTAGTTTTCATAGTGCCAGAAGGTGCTGTGTACAGAGCTGTGGAGGGAAAACCATCAATGGTCCTGTCCAGCTATGGACCCTGCAAGTTACACCACTGACCTGCCTGACAAGATGTGCCCACCAGTATAATCATGACAGGACTATTGTGAAGGTAACCGACTACTTTCTGATTGGATTTGAAGACTGGTCCAAAGCCCATGGCAGGGAGGTCGTAGGCCCTAGCAAGGAACTGACTACTGTGGTTTTCTTAAATAAACACGTTGTTGAGCCTCCTTCTAAGTATTTCTAGGCATAGATTAGTGCTGGTCTCAGCCTTAGTAAAAGAAGTGTCTCTGGAGCCGGTAATGTGTAAGGCAAAGACTTATAACTAGACAGTGATAGAATTAAGTGACTGATAAATGCTCAACCTTAAATGGGGCACTTCTATCTCCTCCAAGGCTCAGAGAACGCAATGAAAATGGAGCAGGCAGATAGTCTAAAAGCCAGAGGATGGGAGAAGGGACTGTGAAATGCCATTTTCTGGGCACGCCATGGCTACTGCCCTCATTGACTCTTGGCGGCAGCAGCTGTCTGTGTGGGGCCTGCCCAAGACTGGGCCCATCAACATTCAGGCATCATACGGGGTGGATCATAGGGGAACCGTTGACTGTTGATGGCTGCTGAGGGAAGGACAGGTCATTGTCTTCAGTGGTGTAGCTTACTTCTGAGTACACCATGCTCAAATCCAGAGCGCCACACCCATGCTTTGCCCATGTGGGCAACCTTGATTAAACACATTGGCTCACAAAAATCAAAAAAGGGAATGAAAACAGGAGGGACGCCTGTTGTGAGGAGAGGGATTGTCAGAGAGCTGGAAGAGGGATGAGAGGGAGTTAGGGTGTAATCAAAATGCATATACTATACATATGTGCATGTATATATATATACATATATATACATGTATATATATATATACATGCAGAAATTGTCAAAGAATTAAGTTAATTAATAAACCAAAACTTTGACTGCCCTATGCTCACCAATCCCAGTCTGTTGCATTGTGATCTTATCCAATCAACACAGAACCTCAGGACCAAACCTGGCCTTAAATTCTCTCAGAGCATGCTCTCCTTGCCTGTGCAAGCAACACCTAAGCTATATTTGATGGCTAGTCACTTAGGGAACAGGTAGCCAATAGGCCATTCCCAGGAGGTAGTAGGGTGGTGGTTGTCTTCCTCCTCCTCCTCCCATTCCTCTTCCTCCTCCTCTTCCTCCTCCTCTTCCTCCTCCTCCTCCTCCTC
>NW_022196891.1:90407657-90446701 GCF_008632895.1 Mastomys coucha | reverse complement strand
TCCTCCTCCTCCTCCTCCTCCTCTTCCTCCTCCTCTTCCTCCTCTTCTTATGGAGCAGGTAGCCAATAGGCCATTCCCAGGAGCTGGTAGGGTGGTGATTGTCTTCCTCCTCCTCCCATTCCTCCTCCTCTTCTTCTTCTTGTTTTTTTAAAGATTTATTTATTTTATGTATATGAATACACCATTGCTCTCTTCAGACATACCGGAAGAGGGCATCAGATCCCATTACAGATGGTTGTGAGCCACCATGTGGATGCTGGGAATTGAACTCAGGACCTCTGAAAGAGCAGTCAGTGCTCTTATCCACTGAGCCATCTCACCATCTCCTTCTTCTTCTTAAGACAGGTTCTCAAGGCCATGATAGCCTCAAACTAGCTAAATATCTATAGATGACACTGAATTTCTGATCCTTCCGCCTCCACCACCATGCACCACCATGTCTTATGTGTGTGTGTGGGGGGGGGTGTGCTGAGGATCAAAACCATGGCCTCCTGCATGTCAGACAAGCTTCTACCGCCTGAACTATATAACCCAACACCTGAGAAATCTTCTTCAGAGTCTTGACTCAGTTCTTAATCTGCGTCCCAGCCCTTTAACTACCAGCCCCAACTCTCAGTATAGGTGTGACAGCTTCATCAGTATCAGCCCGCAAAAGCCCTTGTCATGGGATGGGTGCTGCTTGAAGGGACCTGTCCTTCCTAGTTTGTGTTACCACAGGGACCTGTATGTGAGGATGCCAGCTGGCACTTCCCTTGTCACACGTGAAACCCCCATGTTTATCACTCACCTCTCACCTACATTGGTGCAAAAACTCAGCCTCACTTTGTGGCCTCTAAAAGTAATTTGTTTCCCACTGAAAAATATCAGTGAGCAACACAGCATCTTATTATTATTTCAGAGAAAAGGAAAGGTGAGTCTCACATTGGCTGCTTGTGAGAGACAAAGGAAGATAATCCCTTGCGTCACGATGCTACCTCCTGATCCCATCTCTCAGAGTCCAGCTTCCCTTTTCTTTTTCCCTCATTTATCATTCACAGTTAGTGATGATTATACCTTGAGGCCAGCCATATCTTTTAACAAAAAGTTTCTTTGCACAAAGGAATTGTGTGAACTATTAAGAAAATAACAGCTTCACTAAAGGCAACACTTGCTTTGAATAAGAGACCTTTGTACTGTGGAGTTTGAAGAGGAGCTAAGAGGTTAACAGGCCCTCAGAGGCCTTTCCACAATGCTGGCCCTTGAGTGAGCCTGCTTCCTTCTCATTGGCTCTCATCTCCCAGCCACATGAGTTCAAGGCCAGCTGGACTATGGTGAGAGCCAGTCTCAACAAAAAAAGGAGGAGAAGTAAGAGGAGGAGGAGGAGGAGGAGGAGGAGGAGGAGGAGGAAGAGAAGGAGGGGAAGGAGAAGGGGGAGGAGGAGGAGGAGGAGGAAGAGGAGGGGGAGGAGAAGGGGGAAGGAGAGAAACAAAAGAAAAGAAGAGGAGGAGCTCAAAGAGGAGGAACTGGAAGAGGAGGAGTTGGAGGAAGAAAAGAGGACTTGGAGGATTAGAGAAGGAGGAGGAGGAGCTGGAGGAAGAAGAGAAGGAAAGAACCCCTCAGAGTGGGAGAGGCTGTTCTGACACACAGCTTCAGAAATTCATATCCATAGCTCCTGGCCCTTGATGTGGGGCTGTGGTAACAGGGAGCATTATGGCACAAGCATGTTAGAGTGAAGCTGCTCACCCACTGTGAAAACACACATAAAAGAGGCCAGGGACAAGAGGTGCCCTTCAATCCAGGCACACGCTTCATCTCAACATTGGTCTGTCAAGGCCAGAGGGTCAAGAGTTTAAGGTCATCCTTGGCTGTATAGCAAGTTCAGCTTGGGCTACATATGACCCTATCTCACGTACACAGAATGACCTGCCTCCTCCAACAAGGCCCCACCTACTCAAGATTCCAACACTTCCCAAAAAAAGCACAAGCAGCTGAGGACAGGCTGTCAACACAAGCCTATGGGGGCATTTCATACTCAACTCATAACAAACTGAGACTTATTTCATAATAACCACAGACACAGGGAGAGACAGCCAGAGCAGAACACAGTTCTTAGGATTCTAACATACTCGACACACACCAGCTGTCGGCACATGCTGGGGGCCATGCTGGATCTCAGCCTGGTTCCCTCTTCTGAGTAAATAGTAGGCATCAAAGACCTTACGCTGGGATAGAAAAGCAGCCTGAGAGGGTGACTCACAGCTTGCCACCTGCTTCTCACAAATGACAACTCCTTAGGGACAGTGAGCTCTCACCTAACCACCAACCTTTCCCTAGAGCTTCTGGACCACGGTTCTCCTCGGCTTCACTGCTCTAGGCCACCATCTCAGACCCACCCCAGCACAGCTGTTACACTTCGAACATGTTCCCCAAAGCTCATGTACCTCAAGTGTGGCAGGGTTGTGCTCCTTCCTGTAATCCCAGCACTTAGGAGAGGAAGGAAGGAGGAACCAGTAGCTCTAGGTTGGCCTGTGTGTAACTGTTGACTGAGGCCTGTAAAGACAGGAGGACATCAGAAAGTCTATGCCTTCGTAAGTGGGTGGGTGTTGCCTTTAGCTCAGTCAGGGTTCATAGCAGAACCACACATTCCCATACAACCCAACCCCAAGCCTTCCCTTTTATCAAGAGTCTCACACACCATCACCACATCCGTCAGAGGCCAATTCACACTTGGACTCACTCTCTTGTTATGTGTTCTGTGAGTCTCAATAAATGTGTGACATGTGTCTACCACTACACCACCATGTGGGAAAGCTTCACCCACCCCAAATCCCTGTGCCCCACCCAGGCACACCTTGCACACACACTCAACCCGACCTTTTAACTTTGGAGATATTTTTTCAAAAATGCCTTCTGAGCAAGTCACAGAAGCTGGCAGATGATGAGTGTTTGGAAAGAAATGTGTATAAACTCTGCTACCATTAGAGCTTTACCGTGAGAGTTTTCATATCATACACCCCAGTCCTTGTCATCTCCCCATTCCCTTATATCTGTCCTTTGCCCTTGTAAGTCCCCCCAAATAAAGCACTAACATAAGCACACACACACACACACACACACACACGTGTGGGCACACACATGCATGCAGGCACACACACATACACACACCACACACACATGTGGGCACACACACGCATATGCACACACACATGCACGCAGGCACACACCATACACACACACACTCACACACACTCACACCATAGAAAGCATCTCATCGCAGAAGCTGTAGTATGTCACTGTGTGTCCCACAGTATATTCCTCTGCCCACACATCTTCACTTGTAAATGTTCATTGCAAAGAGACACTGGTCTGGTTAGAGGTCTCTGGCTTCTGTCACACCAACAATATTGGATCCTCAACGGGACTCCTCCTGGTTATCCTGTTGTTGCCCTGTGTCATGGAGCTCCTGAAGCTTTGGAACAGCAGGACTGGCTCTTTCACGTGTCCCAACCATTCACAGATGATAATGATTTTTGGAGTGGCTCAACTCAGAACCCTGGATCTGGGCCTGGGTGGCTGCTGAGCTGGTCAGCCTGCCAGCTCTCCCTTATTTACATCATCAGCACATGCTCTCCAGCACTGCTCCTGATAGGTCACCCAATGCGTCATCCTGCTCTCCTGTTTTTCTGATCTTGTGCCCTCAGGGCCAGCTCAGCCAAGCCTGCCTCCAGAGCCAGCAATGCTGTTCTGCCAGGTTAGGGTGAGGGGCTCACTCTTCAAAGTGCTGCAGCCTTCGAAGGGGCTGGGCCAGCTCTCCCAGTCACACCCTCAGGGCTGGCTCACCTGTGCCTTTGCCATCAGGGCCAGCTCCACTGTGTTGCCCAGACGAGGTACAGGGCCAACTCTCCCAAGTGATGCAGCTGGTGAGGGGCAGGGTCAGCTCACCTGCTCTCATGACCCTGGGGTCAGGTCTTCTGGCTGCCTCAGATGCTGAGGGTTAAGGAGGTAGAAGAGTGGTAGGGGCCAGCTCTCCCTCCCTCATATCCTTGAGGCCAGCTCACCTATACCCCCATCACCAGGGTTATCTCTACTATGCTGCTCAGGTAAGGTGTCAAAGCCTGCTCTCCCAAGTACTGTAGCCAGTAAGGGGTAGAGCTAGCTCTCTGCTCTCATGACCCCAGGGCCAGCTCTTCTAACTGCTACAGGTGGGAGGTCATCACCCCACATCCACAACACTTCATGGCAGAAAAGTAGTGGGGCCAGCTTTCCCATGTTCTCGCCCTCAGGGCTGGCTCACCTGTGGCCCACATCAGGGTCAGTCTCTGCTCTCTTGGCCAAGCCAGGTGCATGGCCTGCTCTCCCAAATGCTGTCTCCAGTAAAAGATGAAGCCAACTCTTCAGAGAAGCCAGTGAGGAGCAGGGACAGTTATGCACAAGTCCCTGGACATCCACATGATCCCTGTGGCTGTCCTGACCAAGATGTACCCATGTTCTTTAGTAGTAATGACATGGACCCGACGCTGGCTATGCTGGCTACATAGCCACGGATGGTGACATGGCTCTTAGTGGCAGCTCATACTGGGACATCATTATGGTCCCAGCTAGCAGGGCTTGCCACTCATAGCAGGCTACTCCTCTCTACCCTTGAGTCTCCAGTTCCATCTCTCTTCATAAGGCTCAAGATGCTCCACTTCTCTTTCTCTTCCATCTGACTACCACATACTCAACACACTGTGGTGGCTTCTGCTGCAGGCTGGCCATGTGGCTGGTAGGCCCCTGAGTGACATCCTCTGTCCATACTGCATGGCATGGTAGCAAGCCGGTGTCTTCTGTCCACCTCTGCCTTGCACTGGAGGGCAGGTCTGTGGGTAGCATGGTGGTCTGCAGTTCTCTGTCTGACTTCTTCCTCCCGTACAGTGCTATGAGGTGGCAAGTAGGGCTCTGTGTGTCTATGGCCTGCTAAGGATGTGTGGCAAAGGGCAGATCTGTGGATGTCTTTCCCTGTCTGCACTGAGTGGCATGGTGGAACTCAGGTCTCTGTCCATCTTCCTCCTCCCACACTGCTCTGACTAGATTTGATTTGATTTGACTTGACTTGATTCATTTTTTATGAGTCCTAGGCATAAAACAGCTTTGCCACCAAGCCAGGCATCAAGCTAGGAGGAACAAAGGACTGCCATCTGCTCTGCCACTGACTGATATAAGAACACCACTGCCAGCAAGGTTTCTCTCTGCCCGTTGCCAGGGGGTGGGTATCAAAATTATTTTGATTTTGCATTTTCCTTTTTAATCTTTGCATCTGTTTTCTGTTTTTAAAAAATCTGCTAAAATGCAATTTCTGACAAAATAACACTGCCTTAGCATTCAAGAGCTGTGCAGAGAAGCACTCTTCCTGAACTCTGTTGATCCAGTGTGGCTAAAAGGATTTGGTGCTGACTCCATCAGTCAGACAACCTCACCCACCCACTCTATCGCCCAGGACAGGTGCAACAGAGGAACAACACACCCTCACAACAGGACGGAGCACAGCAATGTTTCCACAGAAAAATCTCCATCAAAAGTAAGGACCGTAAAAGACACAGGAATCAAAACGGAATCATCTATGTCAACTTGAACAACAAACAACAAAAGGTAAACCAACTGAGGAGAAACATGGGCTTGCACAGGTCACCACAAACTCGCATAAAACTCGATTCCACATGGGCCTCTGCCTAGCAACCCAGACTGACACAGGTGGCTGTCAAGGGGTGCAGACCTCAGTCATCCAGCATGAGCAAGCCTAAGGGGTACTCCACCTCAAAGCTCTTGGGATCTCTGCTAGGGACACGAGGGAGGCAGACACAGAAGAAGCACACACCAGTACTTAGTATGAACTCTGCCTGCACAGGAGCCTCTACCAGGAAAGTCAGCTCCAACTGCATATCTGACCAGTGAGTGTACAATGTGCACAAGGGGCTACCTGGGTAGAGAAGTAAGCGAGGCCGAGGGCAAACATGACAAGATTGGTCTGGTTTGTATGGCTTCCCAAGATCATCCTCTGTGCCTGGAAGGGATGGTTTATCCCCAGGCACATCTGCTTTTTGCACAGAAACTATAATATTTAAAGAAAAGGCATGGGACCAGGCAAGCACACAGTGACTCCATAGAAACTGAGACCCAAAATAAACTCTCTGAGAGGGAGAAAAACACCAAGGTCATGGGGTGGGGTTCTCCTACACCACCCCCCAAGCCAGTTTCAAAGTGGGTTAACTGTAAGAGTCGGGTGCAGATACTGTATGTCTATGTGCTTTTGCTTTTTTGTGGGCAGAGGGTGTTATGGGCAGGCACTATCACATCTGGCTTAGGCAGTGCTGGGTATGGACCTCTTGAATGCTAGGCAAACATTTGGCCAATTAAACCACATCCTCAGCTGATATACAAATGGATTCTTAAACGGAGGGTGTGCCAAAAAACAGTCCTACAACTACTCACATTGTATTACAAACAACAGAGCCAACAATAGTATGCCTGAGTCTCTGCTAGGTGACTGACTGGCATATTTCAAGGCTCTCTTGCTTGGAGAGACTTGCAGGGAATAAGAATGAATCCCAAGAGTACCACCACACCCAAATCACAAGGCCTTAACTACCAGGTCTATCACCAGCCTCCTGCTTGCAGACAGGTGCAGCAGCACCACCCAGTGGCTATACACAGGTAGGCAGCATCATGGCATATAGGCCCTTCTGGAAAGGCTCTACTCCAAGACCATCACTATTCCAGCCAGATCCTATGAAGAGATCATGGTCTGTGGGCCACAACTAGATGGGGAAGAAGTGTCAATTCCAATACCTTAATCTGCCCTACTCCAGCCACCCAGGAGGTTGGCTTGGAGCTGTGGGAACTAGTCCTGATCGATAGCAATCTTTTGTGGCACTCTCAGAAAGGCACTAGGCCTGGCAAAAGGATGAGGGAGAGAGCAGAGACAAGTTCTCTGCTGGGAGAAGAAGCCAACCTTGAGGACAATTGGACCTTGGGTATCTATCTGTAGGCACATCCTAGGCCACCTGCTCTGCTTCTGACTCTCTAAGGACATGGAATTGTGTTCCTCTGTCAGCAACCCTGTCTTAGGATTTCATTGCTATGAAGAGGAGTCATGACCAAGGCAGCTCTTAGCTTACCATTTCAGAGGTTCAGTCCATTATCTAAATGATGGGAAATACAGTATCATCCAGGCAGATTTGGAGCTGGAGAAGGAGCTAAGAGTTCTACATCTTGATCTGAAGGCAGCCAGGAAGAGACTCTTTTTCCACACTGCGTGGAGCTTGAGCATTAAGAGATGACCTCAAAACCCACCTACGCAGGGACACACTTCCTCCAACAAGGCCACACCTCCTATTAGTGCCACTTCCCATAGGCTAAGCACATTCAAACCACCATATTTCCCTACCCCATCTCCTCTGGTCAAAGTGCTCACCACTCCCAATGTCTACCCAACAGTTATTTGTGTATCTTTCTATCAAGGTTCCTGAGCTTTACCTCATCTGACTCCTGCAAATACATTAGGAAAAACTTTAAATCTAGAAATCTAGACACTAGGACACTAGAAATCTTTTTCCCATACAATTATATGGAACACATCTTTTAAAAGTCTTAGCTGGGGGGGGGGAGGCAGGGAAGTGGCTCAGACAGTAGAGTACAAAGCCCTGGTTCCATCCCCGACACCACATATCTGTAATCCCATTTTTGAGAGGAGAATCATAAACTTCCTTGGTGATATATAGTGAGTTTGATGCTGGCTTGTGCCACATGAGACCCTCTCTTAAAAAAAAAAAAAAAAAAATGTGGTTAATTGAGTTGTTAGATGAACTTTAAAAAATACATTTTTTATCTTTTGTCATCATCCTATGAGAGGCTGTATGCTTATGAATTCTCCGAGTGATTGCTTTAAAATTCTCTTTTTATCTGCTATGGATATCTTACAACATTGTATCAAGTAAATAGGAACCAAGCACACACTGTCTGTCTATCTATCTATCATCTATCAATATATCTGTGTGTCAAGAGACCCATTTCTTTATAAAGTAACTAAAAATTAATTTTTAAAAAGTACATCAGACAAAATGCACTGGTTTCCTAGGGTAGCTCCTCCCTTGTCACGGAGTTAAAGATCTGAAGGAGGATGCCCCTCACTATGACTGTTAAGTCACAAACCAACAGTTACAACTGCAGGTGTCACTATAGTGATGTTATGTTTGACTGCTGTTTGCTTTTTTGGTTGGTTGGTTGGTTGGTTGGTTGATTGGATGGTTGGATGGTTGATTGGTTAGTCGGTTGGTTAGTTGGTTGGTTGGTTGGTTGGTTGGATGGTTGGTTGGTTCATTGGTTGATTGGTTGGTTGGTTGGTTGGATGGTTGGATGGTTGGTTGGTTAGTTGGTTGGTTGGTTGGTTGGTTGGTTGGTTGGATGGTTGGTTGGTTAGTCGGTTTGTTGGTTGGTTGGTTGGTTGGTTGGATGGTTGGTTGGTTGGTTGGTTGGTTGGTTAGTCGGTTGGTTGGTTGGTTACTTGGTTGGTTGGTTGGTTGGTTGGTTTTTTGAGACAGGGTCTCATTGAAGAGCAAGCTGGCCTTGAATTCCCTATTCCCTAAGGATGACCTTGAAGTGTGATCCTCCTTCCTCTACCTCCTGAACTCTTGGATCATAGGCCATGTGGTGATCTCAGCTCATGTGATGTCATAGACTGAAATCAGGACATCATGCATGTTGGACAAGCACTATTTGCCTGCAATATTCCCCCAGCCCCTACTGAGTGTACTGGTATCATTTTAATAACACCCTAAGGTAGTTGGGCAGTAGGATTTTAAAAATCTTTTAGAGTCAAACATGGTGAAGTGCACCCACAATCTCTGTAAAATAGGGTCTTACCAGACCTGGGGCTTCCTACCCTGCCCCAGAGCTACACCCCAACCCACGTCAACATTATTGACTTAGCAGTGGAGGAATCTAAGCAGCAGAGAGGTTAGATTCTTTTCTAACTCTGAATGGGCCTTCATGGTAAAGCTAGTCCAGCTTCAAGCTGAAATAATGCAACTTCCCAATTCCCCTTCAATCTATGTCCCAGGCCACTGCTGTGGAAGGCAGCCTTGGGGAGCAAGTGGCAGAGGTGCCCTGTAAAGGAATCCTGCTATACTGCGTACAGTAGTCATCTCAGATCTGAACTTTTGTTCCCTTAGAACATTAACATTTCTGTTCACCTTTACAGTGTGAAATTAAGATTTGTTTGTGTTGTATTTGACAGTGGTTAATAATTACCACGACTTGATGCTAGGACACATGACAGCTTTCCAGTAATAAAGAAATCATTAAACAGCCCTAACAGTGAAAATTATGGAGACATGAAACATTTATAACTTAGTACCAAGTTTAAACAACAAGCACAATGATGGGTAAAAACCCATATGTAGAAAAAAATGTGGGTAACTGTGGACAGAAACTAAAAAGACAAGAAAGGGAACTTACTGTGTTGGGCAGTGGGATTTTAAAAATCTTTTAGGGCCAAATGTGGTGGTGTATACCTACAATCTCATTACTTGGCAGGGCCAGAAGTTTAGTTTAAGACCACCCTGGGATTATCAGAAGAAATGTTTTAATGGTGCTATTACACTTTTTATAAAACTGAAGAAAGAGCAATTCTGAGTTCTTACCAGCCAGTTTTCAGTGTGTCGACCTTCTCCCATAGGCTGACAGTGCAGTATACAACCCCTGTGCTTTAGTGGGTCAGTTCAGAACAACTCCCCTGCATCACAACTACCTGTGATGGATCATGCTGAATAAGAACAGATTAGAAAGGTGTATGTCAAAAAGTAGAACAGGCTCTGGTGAGGGAGGGACTCTGTCCAGAGTGGGGCACCATTTGTGACATAATTAGGATAGTTTAACCAGGCCTGGGCCTCTCAGATAAATAGCGACCCCACCTTACTCTAGATCTCAGATCTCTAGAATCAGACAGTACATAAGCAGTCACCTCTGCTGAGTCCTTTGGACTCTAAGCTGAAACAACCAATGAGGGTTCTGACCTCAAAAGCCATAGGAGTAAATCTCTTTTATGAGACAAACACGTGGAAGTACTTCATATCTATGATTTCTAATTAAAGAATGATTTGCTAACTTGGCAATTTATATAAATATGTCCTTAAGTAATTAATGTCATTCCCTTAATCTCCAAGTACTGCTTGTTAGCTCACACTGCCTAGAAGAAGAGGTGGGAGCTTAGGCTGGGTCCTGAAAAGATGGGACACTTTCCAGTATAGAAAACAACTCTGCAGGATGAGGGGAAATCTTAACTCATGAGTATTTGTGCTTTTCCTGGTCACAGGGAAGGGAGGAAAAATGTTGAGCTTCTCTGAAAACTGACAGCTGTTTGTCCTGTGTTGGCTGGAAGGCCTCCTTTGTCAGCCTACCTTAAGTTCGGTTTTCTGTCAGTTACTACATATGTGTGTATCCATCCATCCATGATAAATCCTTCCCCAAGCCCGAGGATATATCTTGAAGAATGCTAAAATTAAAGTCTAGCGTGTTCCCTCCTATCAGCCTAGGACAAAAAGTAACTTGCCCTTTGCAATGCTGGATCCTAAGAACAGATCCTGATATAGGTGCACTCTGGCAAGCCTTTGGGTCTTCAGCACTGTTGAGCTAAATAGCAGAGAGAGATGAGTTGGCTATGCTGAATCAGGACAAGCACTGTGGCAGGGACACATGTGCTACAGTAAACTTCAGGCATTTGGAGGTGGGGCAAGCAGAGTCTTTAAAAGCAAAATGAAGATTAGATGAGATCTCTTAAATTATCCCAGTGGCAAAGGTCAATGAGAAGGGTGGCATCTGTTCAAGATTAAACAGGGCAGATGCCCTTTCAGAAGCTGTGGTGTGTGTGTGCCCACACATGTGCGTGTGTTACTAGGTGTGTGTGTGTGTGTGTGTGTGTGTGTGTGTGTGTGTGTGTGTGTGTATGTATTTGACTCTGTGTGTGAAGTTGCAGTGAGCTTTGTGCAAGGTTGTGGCTCTGACTCCGATGTAATTTTTTTTATGTAGAGTATATGGGCTGGCCTCAGACTTCCTATGTAGCAGAGAATGACCTTGAACTCCTAATCTTCCTGCCTCCACATCCAGAGCTCTGAGATTATATGTATACATCACCATGCCCAATTTATGTGGTACTACAGATGAAACTCGGTCTCGTGCATGTTGGGTGATAACAGGCAGTCACCTCACAGAATCTATACAAAAACACAGATCTTGCTTACAGTGAACACTTCCTACACAGAAAACTGAGATTTTTATGTTTAAATGGCACTCCACCAACAAGACCCACACAGACCCCACAGAGGGCTGAGTGCCTGTTCTGCCACAGATGTGAACTGCAACTGGTTCCATGTAGCACAGCAGGCAACCTTATAAATGTAGGAGATGAAGACCATTGCTTCCCTCCCAATGAGTGGATGTTGGACAACCTCTGAGATGTGTGGACATCTGATTAAATAGTGACCAGCAAAATCCTTGAAAGATCAAAGAGCAAAGTCTTCAAGAGACTAACAGCAGCCTGCCTACCACAGACCTCCTGACAGACTTGGGGTTTGTCAGTCAGCTTTCCCTCGCCTTAACAAACTCCCAAGAAAATCAGTTATGAAGAGAGAAATTTGGAAGGTTCAGTCCATGATCTGATACCTCAGACGTTTCCAGGCCTGTAATGAGGTGACCAGCACAGCGAAACTTCATACAGGACAAAAGCTCATCTTATGACTAGAAAATGGAAAGTGGAGAGAAGAGCCTAGATGGACTCTCCCCTCTGAGGACATACCACCAACAGTCTAACAGCCCCCCACTAAGCCCATTCCCAAGATTCCAGCACCTTTCAGCAGTGCAGAGGTGGGGAGCTAGGCTCTGAGCTGTGGGACTTTGGGGGATCCAAACCACAGCAGGTACTACAGATACCACTAGTATACTAATAAAAGTACCTGGAGCCTTATTGTAGAATAAATTACTTGGGCTGAGAATTCACTCATGCGTCCATGAACCCATGCACTCATGTATCCATGCACCCATGCAATCATGTGTCCATGCACTCATGTATCCATGCACTCATGTACCCATTCACCCATGCACTCATGTACCCATGCACTCATGTATCCATGCACTCATGTACCCATTCACCCATGCACTCATGTATCCATGCACTCCTGCACTCATGTATCCATGCACTCATCCAATCATGCACCCATGCACTCATGTATCCATGCACTCATGTACCCATTCACCCATGCACTCATGTATCCATGCACTCATGTGTCCATATACTCATGAATCCATAAACTCATGCACTCATGTACCTATGCACTCATGCACCCATGCCATGTGACCTTGAGCATACATTATTAACTTATTAGTCCCAGTAGCATGGGTATAGCATGCAAAGAGTGTCCAGCCCTAGAAAAGATTTTGATCTCTGTATACATTTCCATATAGTTTTTTAAAAAGAACAAAGGATCTATAGCAATTCTGATATAATCTCCTGTCTCCCTGGGCTCTAGTGTAAGAATCTGGCCTGTGTGCTTCCTTCTTGCCTCCTTCTTGCCTTTTTCTCTTAAGAGAATGAGGAGGTAGCAGTTATGAAGAGGACTGTGATAAGTTCTCCATGTTAACAAAACTTATCCTAGCTACTTGAACATCTCACTATCTGCCTCACACCTGCCTCACACTTGCCTCACACCTGACTCACACCTGACTCACACCTGACTCACACCTGACTCACACCAGACTCACACCTGACTCATACCTGCTTCCCACTTGCCTCACACCTGCCTCACACTTGTGTCACATCTGCCTCACATCTGCCTTATACCTGCCTCACACCCACCTCACACCTGCCTCACACCTGTCAAACTGTACGGTCACAGCAGTCACATCAACCATCCTACCTCCATACTGAATGGCTTGTTCTGAAGGTTCCAGAGCAGTCTGTGAACTTGCTATAAGGAACTATATAAATTTCCTACTTATCTACCCTGAGTTGCTTTGGAATTTCCCGTTAATAAGTTTCTTTTTAATGTATCAGTTGTCTTTAATTTTTCCCAAGATTTGTTAGTTCAACTCAAGGGGATCTTTCAGATTCTTCTGCCTCCTGCCCTCTGGCTCCAATACTTCACCCCTCCACATTGCCTCATAAGGACATGAATCTAGGATGCCCTAAAGGATCTAGAACTCCACAAAACACACAGATCCTTCACACCACAGAAGACTCTACCCAGTGCCAGCATTGGGAAAGAGGTACTCAAAGGAAAGAGAGATTCCAAACAGCTAGATGGTATGAGGAACATCCCTCCTGAGTCTTACCACCGAAGTGACAAGGTTTAGATATGGCACAGAATTCATCCATGTGCAATCCTAGAAAAAAATAAATTTATAAACAGGGTTTCATGTAGCTTGGGCTAGCCTTGAACTCAATATGTAGCTAAGGATGATCCTGACCTGGTTCTCCTGCCTCTACTTCCTGAATGTTGGGGTTTCAGGTCTGGCTTTTAATGTTGGGGATGGAATCCAGGGCTTTGTGCTTGCTAGGCGAGTAAGCACTCTACCTAGTGAGCTACAACGCCAACCACAGGAAATGAATATGGGGCTGAGACTGCCGGAGAGCAGACCAATCAGGTAGTTGGAGAGTGTGGGTGTCTGGGTGGACTTCCTCACCAGCCCTGGAGGCCCCAGGGGTGCAGGGGCCCTCTCAAATTGCTAAGGGCAAGGAGAGGAACTGAGGTTTGTGAGAGCTCTGGCTTGTGTTTCCTGTTTCAGCAGGCTGCTGTGCAAAAAAAAAGAACATCAATATAAGAAGAAAATGGTGATGGGGCTTAGAACCTCGGCTTGACGGCTTCCCCAGCCATCTGAGACCAGAGAAACCTAGAAAGGGCTGAAGGCTCTCCTGAGACACTCGAGACAGATCCTGGGACCCGAGGTAACTGTGGAGGAAGGTGCTTTGGGATCCAGGTTTGGGTCTGTTGACTTAGGCTGGGGCAGAATATGCTCGGCCACGCCAGCCTCCTGCATTGCAGCAGGTGGTAGAATTTACTTGCTGGGGTTTGTATGACCAAAAAAGCATCCTGTGCTGGAGTCCGCAGGCAACCACAGGGTATGGCTCCCATCTCCGCTCCATCTGTTAGCTTAGATTAGGTGTGAGTCGCACGGCTTGGTGTTGGTGTGCTAGGCATCCGTAACACGAATTAGATGATCTTTCACAAACCCTTCAATGCAGGGAATCCCTGTAACAGGCCCTTCTCCTTCAGCTCTCGCTGAGAACTCTGAACTAAGAAGGCCAGATCCTTGTAGGAAGCCACCCATCATTTCCTCTGCATACACAGCCAGGAGGTAGGTGCAAAAACGTGGAAAGCCAGCAACATGTCTGTAGGTGAGAGGCAGTGTGCTGCTGTCTTCCTGTGCAGGAAGGAGAGCCTTCCCTAGCTAGTACTAGCCCTTCCTTCATGCTCTAACTAGGCCCTTTCATGTTGACAAGGGATACTTCAGAGACTACAGAAATCCTGGGCAGTGGCCTTGTGACCTTTCTCTGAACTACAGGACCAGTTCCTTTTTTTTTCTATAGCCTGTCCCTGTCTATCAGACCTTCCACAAGCCTTCCTGCGTTTAAGCAAGCCAGTATGATCCTACCATCCTAGAAGGCTGTGTGGTTCCATACAGGTGTCATGTCACACCCCAGAAAGTGTAGAAGAAGGCTATGGGTCCAGAGACACTCCTCCCTCTAGGGAGCCATTCCTATTGCAACTTCCTAATCATTAAGTTCTAATGATGCAGAGAGTAAAACGGCCGTATTTCAGTGGACCTACAGACAATAGATGGAGATCAGGAAGAGACATCATCACAGGCCTGCCTTAAACCCCTCAGACCTTTCTTCTCCTCATCTGGAAGGCAGGAGGATCTACAACCTGGGTGTTCCCTCTAGTATGAAGCCCCGCAGTGGGGAACCTAAGCCCTCACACTTACAATGGCATCTCCACTCTTCACCTGTTCTTTGCCTTCCTGTCTGACCTAATTGAGTGGACGACTGCATCCAGACCACAGAGAAGTACTTTGTCCTTGTAACTCAAACTCAGAGACTACAGGAACCACAGTAAAATTATTCCAAGATGGAGCTACAAGTCCTGTTCAGAACTGAGAGAAGGGAGTAGGGGAATCAGAGGGCAAAATTGAACATTCTCAATCCTCAAGTCTGGCTTTGCCTGGGGCATTTGATTCACAGCACCAAGTTTTCAGTATCCAGCACCAGCCATGATAGCTACAATATTTTTATATCCATTGTTTTTAAAATGCCATCGTTTATCATATGCTATGTGCTAGGTATATGGTGTGGGTGTTGAGTGTTGTCTTTTAAGGCTCATTCCCCTTCAATGGAAGTTTTAGCCCCATCTCATAAATGAGAACACTGAGGTTTATCAACCACCCCCCCACACCCACACACACACATACCTCTTTGGTGAGTATTGACAACCTGGAAGTGAATCACAGTCTGGCCCTAAAGCAAAGGTTCCCCTCCTTCAGCGAAGACAGAATAGTCAGGTGGTGTGGCTTGAAGGTGCACTTGTGTGTAATCCCAAGTCTCCTCTATATATTCATTTATGACAGAACATGAGTAGGTTTTTTGACTCCTTTTCTATATAATTAAATAAACAGGGTGACATGTGGCAAATCTAGGGAGCCCCACACAGTGAGAGTGGGAAGACGCCTGAGGAAAAGGCAAACACTTAGCACCTCACAATCCTTGGGGAAAGCTCTGCCCAAGGCAGGGTATTCCTCCAGCTCTCTAGAGTCAGATAATCAAAAGCATACAGGACTTGGCCACATAAGAACCCTCCAGAAGCTGAGGGGTTTGCAGCCCCTTAGGACGAACAACAATATGAACTAACTAGTACCTTCAGAGCTCCCAGGGTCTCAACCACCAACCAAGGACTATGCATGGTGGGTCTGATTGTTCTGGCAGCATGTGCATAGTAGAAGATTGCAAATTCAATCACCAGTAGGAGGAGAGAACCTCGGCCCTGTGAAGGTTCTGTGCCCCAGTGTAGGGGAATGCCAGGGCCAATAAGTGGGAGAGGGTGGGGTGGCAAGCATGGGGAGGGGGGAGGCAACATGGGTTTGTTCTTGTTGTTTTTGTTTGTTTCTTTGTTTGTTTTTTGGAGGGGAAGCTGGGAAAGGAGAAATTTACATGTAAATAAAGAAAATATCTAATAAAAAGAAAAACCCTCCAGAGAGTGAAGCTGCCCAGCCACAGGCTTGGGAATGAGTACTGTGACCAAAGGGAGAGAAGGAACTCTGCACAGGATTCGATCTTGGGCTAGGATAGGCATTGAAATCCCACCAAAGAAACACAGGGACCTCTTCCTGAGTCTGTGCAGCCTATACACATGAGGGGTCAGAGCTGGCCAGTGTCTGCAAGACCACCCAGGAACTGAATTCCTGGGCAGTGGGATAATCAGGTCTTAGACAAGAGGCAGTGGCCGTGATGAGGACCTTCCTCCATCACCACAGTCTGACTCCAGAGGGCACAGGAAACAGAGTACAATATCTGATGATAGGGCGTAGCTCTTCTGAGTCCAGCCCTGACTCCACCAGGCTACCAGAGCCCAAAATAAGACTAGCCAAATTCATAGTAGGTGGGTGAAGATGAGGGTTTAGGCACTATATGGATGCCAGGCAAGGCCACCTAGAGGGCCTTCAAGGGTGGCCTGTCCTAAAAGCTGTTCCTTGGGGACTTTCCGTTATACAGGTTTCTCTTGTCTTGTTTCTTACAATTTGTAGGATTCCTGTTGAGAGAACCCCACATGCTTGCCAGTTTAGATGGCAGGTTTGGGGACCAGAGTGAGCCTGGCAGGGAGGTGATCCTAAGAGAACAGAGCCTCACCTCTGAGCCCCTGAGCCAGATTCTCTGAAATGAACCAACACCAAGCATTTTGAAGGTTCTCAGCTAACAGACTGACTTGATCAGCAGCTGAGAGTCAGAACCCAGCACTAGATACACAGTAGATGACAAGGAGGAAGGTCAGGTGTGGTGATGGAGGAATTAGAGAAAGTTTCCCTAGGTCATGCCAGTCCAGAGCCACAAGATGGCTGCTGAGAGCTAGGAGTGGAACAGAAAGTGCCAGTCATAAACCTGGTCACTTCCTGAGGGGTTGTAGCTATCCTTCTAGGTCTCAGGAAGTGTCACTTAGCAAGAGACAGTAAAGATGACATCATCGTTCCTTTTTAGACTGGGAGATAAAGTGGACCGGGCTGTCCACAGTTCTACCAGACACCCACATGGCTGTAGGCTCATTATGGCTACTGTCATTTCTTCTCCGTGCTCCCTTGCTTAGAGGCATCTAGTCAAGGAAAAAGGGTTTCCAGAGAGACCAATCCACTTTAGGAGATTAGTGCTAGAGAAAAGCAGAAACCTGGCCTTACTGGATTGTACCAGTTCATGCAGGATTGAGCCTGGGAGTCCTGACCCTGGATTCTCAACACACATGGATGGAGCCCTGTGTGTTGACCCAGGGAGATAGCCTGTCAGTTTGCAGCCCATCTTCTGACTCCTCCCTCTTGGCATCTGGCAGATCCAAGCAGCTGTTCAAGGAAAGTAAGCCAAGCACAACAGGTGCCCGGGAGGCCACCATGATCAGCTCAGACACCAGGTCCTCCCCTGGCTTGGCTCGGAGGGCCGAGAGCTATGAGGCCAAGTGTGAGCGACGTCAGGAGACCCGAGAAAGCCGCTGCCGCCGCCGCAATGAGACCACTTGCCGACTGCCAGGGAAGGTGCTGAGGGCCCAACACAAGGAACGCCTTCAGAGAGCTCGGCAGCTACAATTCCTCAAAAGGAGAAACCTGGAAGAAGAGAAGAAAGGCCAAGCCAGGGAGCAAGGGCCCTCCAGAAAGACAGATGGAGGAGCAGGCCAAGTGTCTATCCTCAAGGAGTCCTTGCCTGGTGCCAACAAGACCTCTTTCCCTGGACAGCAGGTGCGATATGTCCTAGACAATGCTGCTCCAGGCCCAGGGGTGGGGGTCTGCAAGGTATAAGAGATGAATGTCACTAGCAATCGATTTCCATTAATCCTTTCCTCACTATGCAGTCAGGTTTCTTTTAGCCATCAACCATTGTTCTTTCAGAGATTCTGTGGTGTCTTTATTTTTAACTTCTTTTGAAGAGAAGGGTCCTACATCTGCCTATTGGGAGAAAGGAAATAATTGTATAAGCAATTTCAAGCCAATAACTGGTATAAGATCTCTCTTTTTTTTTTTTTTTTTTTTTCCCTGAGAGAGGACCTTGCTATGTAATCCAAGATGGCTTCAAATTCATTACCTTTCCTGAATGCTGGGATTACAGGTGTACCATAATTAGCAGATTCTATTATGCTTTCCTTTTGGTCTCTCGATGCTGAAGGCCTTATGTATGGTAGCCAAGCTCTCGGCCTGCTGAGCCACTGGGCCACATCCCCAGTTCTATAACCCAACATGTATCACACAGACACGCACTCATGCACATGCATACACACACACACACACAAACACACAGCGACACATACACATATGCTCACACACACACACACACACACACACACACACACACACACGTACACACACCCTCTTACTTTCCAGTAAGGCTTCACACCCAGTCTTCTCTTTCTCTTGTGACACTTCAGTTCTAACAGCTTCACCTAACTGAGGCCTCATCTGATCAGGGAAGCCTTCCCTGGTCAACCCGGGCCACCTCTGCTCTCTTGAGCCTGCATGGTTAATAGTGCATAAATACATAGAAAGCCCATTAGCATGGCCTAGGGGGAGCAGTGTTCACAACAGCAGACTCTGTGTTATCCTGCTATATCGTCAGCACACTGAGAAGAGGAATGGGTCCATGTAACACTGGGTACTGCCATACATACCAAGAATAGGTGCTTCATATAGCAGGTGTGTGTGTGTGTGTGTGTGTGTGTGTGGTGTGTTTATGTGGGTGCACATGAATTTGTATGTGAAATCTAAAGGTCCGCTCCAGGTATCATTCTTGCTTTGTGACGCTGGGTCTATCACTAGCCTGGAGCTCACCAAGTAGGCCATCCTGGCCGTTCAGCAAGCCCCTGGGTTCTAGATGCCTGGCTCTACCTCCCCAGCAATGGAATTACAAGCACTCACCGCCAGCCTGGCTTTTTAAACAAAACAAAACATGGGTACTGGGCTTCATGGTAACAAGGCAAGCACTTCACTGACTTCACTCTCTCTCTCTCTGGCCCCTTCATGAGGCTGCCACACAGCTGCCCAGAACAACCATCCTGGAACACAACTGCCAAGGAACCAGCTGCCTGCAGTAGCAAGGCCTCTGAATGCCCTGGGCAAGGGGGACAGGGTATGAAGGACAGAACAGAAAACAGTGAAATAACTGCCTGCCCATGGTTATCAGGTCGGCCCATGATGGAATCCCATAGATGCTTCTTGGGCTCTTAGTGCGTTTTTTTTTTTTTTTAATTTTTTATTTTGTAGGAGAAAAGATAAAAAGACTAACCTGTGATGACAACTATCCCATCCTCCCAACAAGTTCCCTACTCTGTCTTCTTTCAGTGGGGAAAGCTCAAAGGTCCTGTGGCTCCAAGGAGAGGCAGGTAGCCCCTCTAGGCCCTCTGTGATAGGCAGGAGCCAGAGGCCTAGAAAAGGCCAGGTCTGACTACTGCCAAGTCTCTGACCACATCTCCCTCTAAATTAGCACATGGCTGAGTGGCTGAGACCAGTGAAGGAAGGAAGACTGGCCCCTTGTCTGGCCAAGAAAAGACATTCCCCCTGTGGAGGACAAGGAAGAACAAGTGGTTTTCTAGGTGGGAAATAGCGTATGGATTATCACACACAGAACAGCTTGCTCACAGAAAGGTATTTCTCATCATTTGTAAGGCTCAAGCCCAAGCTGGAGGCTCCAGGGTGTCTGGAATATGATAAGGACACTCCCCCCTGTGTGCAGATGCCTTGTGTCCACTCACGGGAGAAAGCAGACAGAGGGACAAGTTCCTGCATGGCTCTTCTGGTAGAGCACTAACCTCATTCATCAGGGCCCCACACTCAGACATAAGTATTTCCCAAAGGCTCCATTTCCCAACTCTGTTAGAATTCCAACATGTGAGTTTCAGGAAAAACACTCAGTGCACACAGATGTGATTACCATTTTGCTTTTTTTTTTCCATATGGAGGATGGAGCCAAGGGCCTTGTCTGTGCCTGGCAAGTCCACTAGCACTGAGCTACATCCCCAGGCTCTGATCCTTCTTTCTGCAGTTGTCTGGAAGACTTAAGAGGCCCTTCAGAGTGGCATTCAGCATCCTTCATTCTTCACTTGCTTTCCAGGAAACGGGGATAAGCTCTGAGGTTTTCCCAGCCTTAAATCATTCCTCCTCAGGCATCCAGAGGGATCTGGATGACCACCATGCTTCCCATGGGAGAGCCTTCCCAACACAGGACTCTGACATCAAGAAGCCACACAGACAGCACCGGGGTGAGAGCACAGCCCTGTCCAGCTCCCCCACCCCTCCCCTCATCCTCCCTTCTTCCCTGGATGCTGAATCATCCTATCTATCTCTCAGGCACCCAGACAAAGGCAGAAGAGGCATGGCCAACAATAAAGAATGATGCCAGTCAGCAAACCAAGTGAGTTCCTTCTGTGTTCCTGGCCCCAAAGTTTCATGTCTCATCTACCTCTCCAAATGTTTACTTGGAACACCTCCACTGGACACACCAAGAGGAGCCCACCCTAACTGAGGAGGGAAAAGCCCTTCCCATCCTACTATTGTTCAGCAGGGATGCCAAATGCAGCTGACATCCTGCCTGCTCACAGGTTTCATTCTTTGACCCTCTGTTATGTTTTCCTTCTCTTCCCAGCTGTGGAGTTGCTGTCCTAGACAAGGTAAGAGAACCCTCATTTGGAGGGGTCTGGTTCAGATGGCACCTAAGCTCTACCATTCTGGGATTCTGCAATAAACTCAGGGTGGAGGAACACCTTCTTCCAAGATGGCCAGATGGTCCTGAGTATAAATGTTGAGCCAGAAAGACTCTGCCAGATCCAAGGCAAAGAGACCTGCTACATGTAAGCCCGCCAGGGCTCTGGTTCTACGCTGAAGTCCTCCTGAATCTCTTTTATCTCTCTCACTAGGACATCATTCAACTCTCAGAATACCTCAAAGTAAGTATCATGGTGACCCCTCCACACTCACACATACATTCACACACACACACACACACACACACACACATACTCACACACACATATACACACACACACACACACACACACACACACACACACACACACACACACATCTCTACATCTCTACCTACTCTTCCTCCAGGTTAATCTTTCCTTTTGCATTTTTCCCTCCAGGAAGCCTTACAAAGGGAGCTGATCCTAAAACAGAAAATGGTGATTCTCCAGGACCTCCTGCCTGCCCTGATCCAGGCCTCTGACAGCTCTTGGAAGGTAAGAGTAAAATCTTCAGACAAAGTACGCAGTCTTCTATGTATGCCCACCTCATTTCTCTCAGCATACCACCTAACAAGGGAAGGGCTGTCTCACTGGGAAGAGGTAAAGGTGGTGATACTCAGATGCAGAGGCCAAAGGGTCACACAGTAAATGCATACCCAGGGAAGGCCCAGAACCAAAAGGAGACAGGCCTGCCTTTAAACCCATGGGAAGAAAAGAAAGAAATGACTATACAGTGTTGTTACTGAGTATTGTCAAAGTCAAGGGCTTTCACGAGGAATTCTGTTTGTTGTTGATGCATCAAAATATCCGACAAAAGCAACTTCCAAGAAAGGACCAGTTTTGGTTTATGGACCATCATTGGGGGAAGGGAGTTGTCATGGCAGCAGGAGACTGTGAGGCAATTTGTCATGCTGCATCCATAGATAAGAAGCCAAGAGAGAAATGTTGGTGTTTAGCTGGCTGTCCTTGCTTTTTTTTTTTTTCCAATCTGGAAGCCCAGCCCATAGAATGGGACAGTCCCTTTGGAGGTAGGTCTAACCACCTCTGCAATCTAGAAGCTCCCATGCAGACACACCCACAGGTTTGTCCTCAGTGTGATTCTAAACGTCATGGAGCAGACAATCAAACTTAACCATCACAGAGCCACACAAGCCAGCCTGTGACAATAGGAGGCAGAATAGAGAAGACTTAATGGGTGATCTAGTCTGATTTTCTGTTTGTTGTAACGGGCCAAGGCCTTGCCCACAGTCACATAATCGCTTACCTAAATTCAGGTCTCTAATGATGGTTTGTTCATTCTCTAGACAGCCAAAGGTCATGTTCCTGCTAACAAGTACTGGGAATTTGTTCTTTAGGAAGAAACATGCTGCTTGTTTGTTTGTTTGTTTATTTGTTTAAAACAGGGTCTTACTATATAACTCTGGATGGCCTCGAACTTGTTCTGTAGACTAGGCTGGCCTTTAATTCACAGAGATGCACCTGCTTCTGCATTCCAAGTACTTGGATTAAAGTCATGCACTGCCATATTCTAGGCTCAGGCTCCTGCTTTTTATAGAGTTCATAGTTTTGAAAACAAAACATGTGCCAAAATAATACAAAGAAAAGAAATGATTCCAGGGTGGAGCAGACTATAGAAGGGAATAGACAACTCCAGAGAAAAGAGCTGGAGACCCAAGGACAGGCATTTACCAGGCAAATGAGGGCACTAGGATCAGGTTACAAACAGGAATATGGACACCCAAGAGCCAGAGCATGGCTTGGTTTGGAACAATGGCTTTCTAACTTTTTATATCAGGATGCTTTTTTAAAAGAAAGGTTTATTTTATTTATATGAGTACACTGTAGCTGTCTTCAGACACACCAGAAGAGGACATCAGATCCAATTACAGATGGTTGTGAGCCACTGTGTGGTTGCTGGGAACTAAATTCCCTCTAGACCTCTGGAAGAGCAGTCAGTGCTCTTAACCACTGAGCCACCTCTCCAGCCCCTATATCAAAACTCTTTATACTAGTTTTTAACCAAAAATTCCAAAGAACTTCGGATGTGTACCATAGTAGAACTTACCTTGTCAAAAATGAAACCAGAAATTTAGAAATATTAATTTTGAAATAACAATAGTCAAGTACATTCACTTACTTAAGTTATGTATTTTAATGAAGACCTTTGTTTTCAAAAGGATAAAAACAGCGAAGTGGCATTTACAATATCTAGCTGAACAAAAGACAGCTAAACTCTATTTGCTTCTGAATTCAACCTCTTGTGATTCACTCTTTTAGTTAAAGTATTTGAAAGCATTCAGTGTCAAAGAGACACATGCTGGAAAGGGAGAGACCCTGCAGATCCCTTAAAAGAGTCTCTAGGAGCTCATGTGTACAGCAGATGATAAGCAGGTTGATGCCACCAAAGCCTAAGGCAGCAGATATGCTGAGGGAGAACTTCAGTTTCCCAGGCCTCCATGAACCTCACTCATAGGAAGGTTTATGCTTAAAGAAGTGAAACAGGAAGTTACGAAACACTGCAGGAAGTTGTCAGTGACACAGAAGATCACCACTCCCACTCTGCAATCCAGTTACTGGACCTGGATTCAGAAGTCCCTCTGGTCAGGCCTCTGCTTGCCAAGTCATTTCCACTGGCAGAGCAGGAGCCTGAGTCGGGCAGCTGGGCATGTGAGTTGGTTTCCGGTACTGAGCTAAAATGAGCTCATCTCGCGCACACCTTCAGCAGAGACTTAGTGACTTTCAGCTCTATGCTGGGGCTTCGGGAACGAAAAGAAATAGAGACCTTGCTTTGAAAGACTCACAGTCCAGCAAGGGAGAGTGGCAGCAGACAATGCCAGTGAGACAAGGCTGCAAACCGTATGTGCAGCCTGGCACAGAAAAAGAGAGTGGTTCTGCCTGGGGTAGAGTAAGGAAGGCTCTTTGCAAAGAGACCATTTCAGCTGGGCCTGACAGGATGAGGCTGGAGCTCACCAGTTCAGAAGTAGCTTGATGAGGAGGAAAAGCAGAAGAGCGCTCAGGGAATTAGAATGTTCATGGGCCTAGGTGTGCAGAGCACTGGGTATAGCCCAAAGTGATGGACAGCAAGGGACCCTGTCTGAACAGCAAAGACCTCTCTCACGGTTTCAGAACAAGAGACTTGAAGCTTTTCAGTTAAGGATTGTTTCAGATTTAATGAAAAGACCCACAAGCATGCATAAATACATATTTGTATGTGTGTGTACATGTATGTCACGGCAGACAGTTTGTTTTAGAATGGCCCATGAGACTGCATGCCACCCTCAGGTTGAGAAACCTGTCTTTGGAGGAGCTTGGTCACTACAGAACTGAATTGAAAGGAATGATCTGGTCTGTGTTCCTAGCTTCTCCAATCAAAGGCCCAGCTGAGTGAGGGGTGGGGCCCTGGAGAAGTCTAGAAAGTCCAGGCCAACTGTGCTTATTGGGAATGAAGCAGATACTGTAAGAGCTATATGTGTAGCTCTCAGAAATCTGAGACCAAGGATTCCAAACTCCAGGCCAGCCTGGGCTATATGTTGAGACCCTGTCTTCTTTTGTAAGCCATTTCTATCATAAGCTTGGGGGAGGGTGCTATCTTACCCCAGGCTCTTCCTTAGGCTCCAGCTTGGTTCCTCTCGCCTATCTTCCCATCCTTCCCAGGTCTCACACACACTTCTCTTGTTTCTCCCACCCCAAGCTTCCAGCTTCCTGCATTTAAGAAAAGCCATCGATAAATGTTCATTTGAGAATCCTTGCTTCTCTCAAAACAAAACACTTCCAATTCTACCCCTCCTGAGACAGCCTCAGTAAGCCATCAGACCTTGGCCCCATTTGGTGATTTTTAGGAAAATAGCTGAATGAATGAGGTCAGAACTGGGACTCAGACTTCAGCCCAGTGTCTACTTTGTCCTTTCCATTTGTGTCTACATATGACTCTCCAGCTTCTCATGCAAGGATGTTCATGGTAAGATCTACAGGACAACCCCAGGGTCAGTGTCCCCGAAGACACCCCTAGGAACTGCTGAGAACATAGAGAGCTGGCCACTAGAACAAAAGTAGCTCTGCCTGCAGAGGAAGCAGGAATGGAGCACTGGGGCTTTAAGATCTGCAAAGCAGATTTGAGATCCTGAGATGATGGCACAGAGGGAACGGGTTTCACACACTATGCAAGCTGTTAGGGAAGAGATGAGCAGCCATGGGAAGGGGCTTCTGTTGTGAGGCATGGCGCTTCTGGAAACAGAGCTGAGGCAGGAGCTCAAACAGCAGCAGGATCTGAAGTCCTTGGACCAACACCATGTGTGTGTGTGTGGCCTCCTCGCTGCCTTCCTCCACCAGGGGTGGCCTTTCCAAGGTGCTCCAGGCTCCTAGGGTTGGGTTGGGTCTGTAGCCTTAGAGCTTCTCAGATACTCTAACACTGGTGTCAGCATGGGGAGAGTTGGGGGCAGTAAACCATGTGCTCCATTTGCAGCAACTTGGCTGGGACTTTCCTGCTTGCCTTAGAGAGTCTGGGAAGGCAGAGCTGTGGACAAGAGATTTTGTTCATTCCCTAGACTTGGGTGGCAGCCTTTATTCCTACATGAAAGGAGATACTATAAATTGTCTTATATTGCAACATAAATGGAAAAATAATCTGGGGGTTGGCTGAGATACCTAAATACTTGGAAGAGGAAAACACTGAATAAACATGATACTACAGAATAGGAAGATACCCAGAGGACATTTCAAGGACACTGTCTGGGGTTTCTGTTGCTTCCAAGCTATAAGGAGATGATCTTTAAACTTGGTGGGTTTGACTTTGCACTGTAGAGTCTGGGCAAAGAAAAGTGCATGCACTTAGTGGGAAGACCAACGCAGAGCAAGGCTGGCAGGGTGGAGCCAGCTTAGTGTGGGCTGCCAGACTGACAGTGAACAGGCCCCTCTGGGGAATGCAGCTGTTCTACCACTTACCCCTGAGCCTGAACAGTGGAAGCCTTTGTCCTTCTCTCTCATTGGTCCTAAGCCCTGTGGTTATTGTAAATGCCAAATCCCTTTCTCTCTGCTCTTTCCCACATGCGGCTGAGAAAAACATTAATAGTAGGAGGCACTTTAGAAAATTGTTTTTGGCTAAGGTTTTTGCTTTTGCAAGGCCCAGCTGAGTAACACAGGAAGCCGAAAGGGTGGGGGGATCCCCCTGGTCCCTACAGTTAGAAGTATTAAACAAATAAGATCAAAACAGAAGCTGTGTAATACCACTTCCTGCCTTCCCCAGGCACCCTGACTCTCAGAAAGGGAGGCCCACCTCATCCCAGACGCCCTCTTCTGCCCTAGTCTTTTTAGCCATGAGGGCTGGAAGTGCTTGGTCAGCTTGACACCTTGAGCCACAACATCCAGGCCTGGAGAAAGATCTCCCAAGAGTCCCACAGGACTTGGATAGACAAGTCAGAGAAGGAATGTGAAAACCACTGCTCACAGCCCTATCTCTAAGAAACATATCCTCATTACTGGCACTCCCACTACTCCAGACAGATAGACCCTGAGTAAAACTCAAGGCTGGCAAAGAGATGTACACAGATACAAGGATCAACAAAGTATCTGAAATGCTACAATGTATACAGGTACAAAGATCAACAAAATAGTTGAAACGCTGCAATGTTTGCAGGTACGAGGATCTTGTAGCTGAAATGATACAAGACTAGAAACCAGAACTGCACTTCTGCTCATCTTTCTCTGGGTGGTCCTAGATCAAGGGATACCTTAAAGTGTCATGAGGCACCTCAGGACTTGGGGCTCACCGGGTGGGGTAGGAACAGACCATTAGATTGACCCAGCAAATTCCTTCTGAATTCCTCCTCTGTGACTTTCCCAGAAACCTTCTTACCCCTCCCTGGGCCCACACCTACTCTGCTTCATATCTGTAAGTCCATTTCTCACTTTTCAAAGAATGTCTCAGGAGTCCTACCAGATAGGGAAGGGGACACATACACACACACCAGTAATCACTCCTCTATAGCCACGGGTTCCAAAACCTCAGATTCAACCAACCTTGGATCGAGAATAACTGAAAGAGGAAAAAAAAATCCTGTTCTTCTTGTCTTTCTTGTAATTAGTGCCAAGTTCATACATTATAGCTGACATTTACATGGTATTCCCAGTGTACTGTGAGTGAGTCAGAGATGGTCTTAAGCATATAGGAAGATGTACGCACACCTTAGATAAATGTACACATTTATATACAAGGGAGTTGAGCATTCTGAGGGGCTCTAGGAACTAACTCTCAGTTGATATGAAGGGTGTGAAATGAAAGGACTGCCATGACAGAGACCTCTGCCCCACTCTCCTGGGGCCTGAAATCAAGGTATCACCAGTACTAGTCCCGCTCCTGCTGTATGGGTTGCCAACACCCATCTTGTCTTCTGTGGCCTTCCCTCAGTTTGTCCTTATGTTATGGTCTTGTTTTAGAAAAACACCACCAGACTAGACTAAATTCATTTGACTGCATTACCTTCATTGAAGGTGTACCTCTGTCTTAGGGTTTTACTGCTGTCACCATGACCAAGGCAACTCTTATAAGGACAACATTTAAATGGAGATGGTTTACAGGTTCAGAGGTTCAGTCCATTATCTCACCAAGGTGGGAGCATGGCAGCATGCAGGCAGGCATAGTGCAGGAGGATCTGAGAGTTCTACATCTTCATCTGAAGACTGCTAGCAGAATACTGGCTTCCAGGTAGCTAGGATGAGGGTCTTAAGCCCATGCCCATAGTGACATACCTACTCCAACAAGGCCACACCTCTAAACAGTGCCACTCCGTGGGCCAAGCATATACAAACCATCACAACCTCCAAATATGCTCCCACTCTAGATAGAGTACTGCGTCTCACTGCAGCATCCAAAACTGAAGGCTGAGCATAGTTCGACCCCTAACAAGGAGCTGGAACAAATACAGATTCTCCCCAGGAGCAAAGACCTGTTTTAGCTTCATGCCTGTGCTTTACAGACAAAGGTCTTGGTCCAGGATGAGAGGAGACAAGGAAAGTGGGAAGCAGAGGGGTGCAGTTTAGAAACCTCCCTCTCTGTGGCCTTCTTTGCTGTCTGGGCCATTTGTTAGAGAAACTCAAGGTACAAAAAGGATCTGGGGCCAGTCTGGATCACCCTTGGCCTACAGAGAGAAAACCAATTTCCCCTCAGAGTGCCTTAGCCACCTCTACACCTGAAGGGGTTCAGCCCACAGCACCAAGCTTTGGCTGTGCGACAGGGTTGGAAAGATCTAGCAAGCCTCTTTGCAGTCGTTTGTTTGTTTTTGCCTTAGCTTACTAACTAATCTTGTTTACTTTAGGGACAGCTTAATGAAGACAAACTGAAGGGCAAACTAAGATCCCTAGAAAACCAGCTCTACACCTGCCTGCAGGTAAGCATTCTGGAGAACACTTGTAGCACGTTAACTTCAATAAAGTTAAAATGTCTGAATCTTAGTCCTGCCTTCTAGAAATGCTACCAAGTGGAGATTAGCATACTAACTCTTGCCTCACTGTGCTTGTCTGTGTTATGTTGTCCCTAACTGGCCATGTAATCACCTCCAACTGCCCTTCTTTACCCTACCAAGCATTCGTACCCTGGGAAGGAATTCCAACACTTAACATGTTGCTGGCTCCTAGGGAAGTGAAGGGAGAAGCCGCTGGTAAAGGTTCACATCACGCAGTCAGTCTCCAGAGACCCAATCTGAGAACAGATGAAGAGGGTCTAACAGAAAATCACAAAAGTGGTTCTCATCTCAGGAAGTTTTGTTTGTTTGTTTTTTTTAGCAGCAACACTGAGGAAGCAAAAAAAAAAAAAAAAACTCAAGGGTCTAAAGAAAGTGATGTTAGTGTTCAGCTTCAGTAATCTCTTGATTTGGCCTGTTCCCAAGTTACAATAGAAGAAAATCAGTTCCCCTGACAGGTAGAGAGATATCAAGAATGCAGGTGGGAAAAGAGGGACCATCAAGGGCTTAATATGTGCTTGCCACCAAGGCTGACCATCTGAGTTCAGTCCCTGAGATCCACATGGTAGGAGGAAAGATCTACATCTCCCTTACAAGTTGTCCTCTGACATCTACACACACTCTGTGTTTGGCAAGAGTACACACACACACACACACACACACATATAAAAAAATATTGAAGGAAATGTAAGTAGGGAGGGAATGGGTGGGCTTCTCTCATGTGGCACCAGAGGGATCAGTAGTTTCCTACACAGCTGAGAACAGCTTACATTTGCTACAGCAGCGGTTCTTAACCTGTGGGTCATGACCCCTCTGACAGAGTTCTATCTCCAAAAACTTTTACATCATCATTATCATAGCTGTGCCAAAATTACAGTTATGAAGTAACAATGAAAGCAGTCTTATGGCCGGGCTCATCACAGCATGAAGAGCTGCAGTAAAGGGTTACAGCATGAGGAAGCTGAAAACCACTCAGTGGTCTCTAGGTTTCCAAGCCTATATGTTGGCTTGTCTCCAACGTGAGCTTCTTTGTTAGCCACTCAGCTAAAATATGCCCACCACACTTGCAAGGGACGAGCGTGCAAGCCAGAATGCAAATCTCTAATTTGTTTGTTGTTGAGAAAGGTGTAGTGATTAAGCCAACCTCGAGCTTGTGACCCTCCCACCAGCCTCCCTAGTGCTAGAGTCACAGATAGAAGCAACTATGCCAACGTAGTCTATTAATTTTTCTATTGGAAATGAAGTTAATCTGAGATTACTACTAGTTAACCTAGTAACTAGGACATCACCATGTTTGGCTTCAACCGGTCACTCTTGGGTTTGACTTTTAATGAAAATTCCAAAAAGCAGAGTACCCTTGCAGATACAAAAACAACATTCCAGACAATCCCAAGGTGAGACAAAATGATTGCTAATGATCCTCTCCTTAACCTTCGTTATCTGGACTTACCCAGATGAGTCTAGAACTGACCATAAAAGCTGCCTGCCTTCCCTGAAATCACAAGGCAAAAAGGGGAGGTAACGAGGACCATCAAGGACTTTACTGGGATCGGCAAATCTATTTTATCTGATTTGGGGATATTTTCCTTGGTCCTTAAGCTGGGGGAAACATCTAATGCAAATGTACTCTTTTAAAACGCCAAGTCTTCAGCTCCCCTGAACTTTTTCTTTTAAACAGCACTGTCCCCTGCTTGAAAACTGTTTCCAGTGGAGTGAGGGAGATTCATCCACAGAGCAGAGCACTGGAGGGAGGGGGGTAATTATTGGAAATTCCAAAATCATGGGCCCCATTCTCATAAATGCAAATATGCCAATGTTTAGCAAAAATAAACTGGGAAAAGAGGAGTTAGTGAGATTCAACAGAACCGGTACATTCTCTAAGTCTGCAGCATAGCAGAGGAGAGGGAGGCTGTGGTAGAAGTGCCCTACCAATGGCAGGCACCTCTCAGACAGCCTGGGAGACTCCTCTGCTCAGCAGCAGCCTGACAATAGGGCCCACCACACAACTGGTATCTCTATCCTGAGCATGAGACCTACCGTATTCTCATGTGTATATCCCTGTCGTTGGGCAGGCAAAAGTTCAAAGTGTATCTGTTGACTTGCTTCTGATTTACAGAAACACTCCCCCTGGGGAATGAAAAAGGTACTGCTGGAGATGGAAGACCAGAGAAGCAGCTATGAGCAGAAGGCTAAGGCATCACTACAGAAAGTGCTGGAGGAGAAAATGTGTGCTGAGCAGCAACTGCAGAGGGCACAGGTGGAGATGCTGTGCAGTTCCTAGGGCTGGGGCCCTGGGAGCAGTCCCCAGAGTGAGGGGGCCAACCACCTCTTGCAGGGAGCCTGCTCCTCAAATTCATCCTGCATTTTAAACTCCAGGAGTTCAGTGTGTTCCCTTTATCTAAGCTTCGGCTCCTTGGGAACCTTCTCTCCTCTGGTCTCTCTCAGCTGTCCCTGGCTTTGGCAGAGCAGAAGTGTGAGGAGTGGAAGAGTCAGTACGAAGCTCTTAAGGAGGACTGGAGGACCCTAGGGGACCAGCACAAGGAGCTGGAGAGCCAACTGCATGTGCTTCAGTCCAAACTACAGGTAACAGGCTCCGGCAATGGGAGAGGAAGTGGGGCAGAAGGGGGAAGAGGGGTCTGCTGAGAAAGGGATCATCTGAGTTGGGCCCCAAAGGCTGGACACGTGGAATGAGCAGCTTTCAAGTCTTCATCCGTTCCCCACTTAGTACCAGATGCACTGTTTAGCTCTGGATCATAAGTTCATACTTAGAGGGAATGCCTACACTGTCCATGCAAATGAACTAAGTACCCACTGGAAAGACATCATAGCCAAATACAAATAAATGCCTGGTCTGGGACATTCATCGGGTGGATCAGATCGGCCTACCAATTAATTGCACACTATTCAAACACCACCCCAGCAGGGCACTCAGTGCATAACTGCCCACTGTTTTGCACACAATAAATGTTACTATTTATTTGCAGGTGCTAACGCATCCTGCTGGTGTGTTACATTACAGTAAATTCTTGGCATATTCGAAAGTTCCTATACTTTCAATCTGCCACCTTAGATAATCTAACTAACCTCCATAGGCCTGTTTCCTCATCAGCAAAATCAGGGTCTTTTGTTGCATGGATTAAATGTGACTACCCACACAACATGTGTAGCTTAGTCTGGTACATATGAGCACTTGACTTGGGTTAGCAATTACATGCGTTTCCTCTGGCCTGGGTGGAGGCCTAACATTCCATGCTCCCCAAAACACAGGAATTAATCCACTTGGGCCAGTGAGTCTTCTAGCTAATGAACCACCTCAGGAAGGCAGATTCACCTTAAGCCATGCCAAAGAAGGAAAAATAATTATTCTTTCAGTGAGGCAATGTACGTTCCCTTTCCAGAAAGCCTGTACCTGGTGTAGTCACTCACAGAGCCACGGCTATGCTACTTGGTCAAGCCTGCCCATTCTTCTGAAATTCTCAGAAAAGTGTAACTTTTCTTTTTCTTCTGTCTTCTTTCTTCCTAACTCTTGTCAAAGCCTAGGTGTGCTTCCACAACCCTCTGGACTTTCTCACTCCTCTGATGTTACTCTCTCTCTATCCCCTTTGCCATAGGACTGCTCGCCAAACCGCCAAACCTCCATCCCTAACTCAAAAGGCATGACTTTCGTTACCTCTTCTCCACCTTTATCCTCCAGGCAGCTGCTAAGATTCACAGAATGCCCATTCAGCTTCTGTCATCCTTGTTATTGATTTGGGTGTTTTTGTTTGTTTGTTTTGTTTTTAGTATTTTTAATGTTAACCACCTTAGATATTTTTAATTCTCAAGATTCTAATTACATTTCTCCTTTCTTCTCCCTCCCTCTAAGCCTTTTCTATCTCCCTCCCAGTTTTCCTTCACGTTCATAGTCTCTTTTTCATCAATTATTATTAAATGCATATGTGTGCATGCATATAGATTCCTGGATATAACCTGTTGAGTCCATATGTTACTTGTACGAATGTTTTCAGGGCTGACCATTTGATCCTGAACATCCAGTTGGTATGTTCTTCCCTGGAGAAGACCACCTCCCCTAAAGTTCTCCATGTAGAGTTGAGGCCTCATGGGCTCTCCCCCATCTAGTTTAGCATGCCCATTGGTGGCCTCCTTTTCACTCCATGTTGGGCAGCCATGTTGGTGAGATCTATGGGTGTTGCTTCTGACATTACTAGGAGGCACAGTCTCACAGCAAACTCCCTGATCTTGCAATCTTTCTGCCCCCCCTTTTGCAATGTTCCCTGAGCCTCAAGTATAGAGTTGTTTTATAGCTGTATTCATTGAGACCAGGCTCCACAGGTATGCATTTTGATTGGCTGTGGTTTTCTGTAGTGGTCTCCATCTGTTGCAAGATAAGTTTCCTTGATGTGTTCTTAACAAATCTAAGAACTCAGAGAGGAGACCCAATTTCCCTAGTCACATATTGCACTCCAGGTGAGACTCCCCAAATCTCCAGTTAACACATAGATTTTCCATACTTAGTTTGAAACTTTGAAGATCTGCCCCAGGAGTGGATCTTTATAATTTCCCCACACATGAGTCAGGAAAAAAATATACTTGATGAAAGAGGGTGTGAGACATTTAGAGGCACAAATTTTACTAGCTGCACACAACATCCACATCTTAACAATTACTCTCTTCTTCTCATCATGCATAAGGCAATTCTTAGGAAAGTGTTTGAGGTTTTTAAACCTTAATCCTTTGTGAAAATAGCCTTTCTCCCTCAACAACTGATCATGCCAAAGTAAAAAGAAAGTAAAACATCTAGAAAAGTTCTGTCTTGATGTGGCGATCTGTCAAGGCATCAAGACATACATCAATATCTGTAAATATCAAGTCAGGGGCACTGCCATATACAAACAGGATAGGGCATAACAAAGGGAAGGGGAAAACTTCCATTTCCTGACACCCCATCTCTAAAGCTCTACTGCATCCTGTCCCATGGCACCAGTCTGTCTCTGCTCTGTTGCTAACCACACTGACCTGTTACTCAGTGGCTCCTCCCCCTCCTCTTTGCAGGGAGCAGACAGCAGAGACTCACAGATGAGCCAGGCCCTGCGACTTTTAGAAAATGAGCACCAGGAGCTCCAGACCAAACTCGAGAGCCTGCAGGGAGACGGAGAGCAGCAGAGCTCTGAGACCCAGAACCTACAAGGTACTCCTCTTCTTTGAGGTCACAGGGTCATGAGGACTCAGAGGAAGGAGGCTATGGGGCGAAGCTTTGGTCATCATTTGCGCTTGGTCCTATGATTCATTTTTCCTTGAGGGAAATGCAGGGAAATGTCAACCAACCAAAATGAGCATTAGTTGTGCTTCACCTGAGGACTGTGAAGGCTTCCTAGCTGTGCCTGTATGGGCTGAAAGGACCCACCAGTATGTGGACACAACATTGTGATGCTCCTGTGTGAATGCTGGCCCCTCCCCTCAGATCTGAAAGACACCTGACACTCCCGGGTCACAGAAGACAGGACTTAGAGCTCTCATTTCCAGCCTCTGGTGCTCTCCTATTTCTGTTTGTATTCTTTCACTTTCAGATCAACTAAAGAAGTCAGAGGAGGAGAAACAGGCCCTGGTGAGCAGAGTACAACAACTACAGAGTAAGTCTCCTTTTCAGGCTTCAACCTGCACAGGTGGATTCTGTTGCTCCTGACCACAGAAAACATTCAAAGGAGGGCTGAGCTGTCCAGGCGCTAGTGCATCCTGTTTCTGAGCACTCTTTCCAGCCCACTTCCTGCAAGAGGGTTGGGGTTGCGGGGGGGTGGGGGGGTTCACCTGCACAGCTCTGGGGTTGTGGGGGGGGGGGTCACCTGCACAGCTCTCCACAAGTTATATGGTTTTGTTCCCAAGTTACACATTAACATCTGTTCTTGTGTTTCCTTTCTATTTGTGTGTGTTCGCCCCCGTGTGCCCATGCAATATGCAGAGTCAAAGGAGCTAGAGGGTGTTGAGGATCTTCCCTGCTACTGTCTGCCTTAGTCCCTTAAGAAAGGGTGTGTCACTGTTTTTTCCAGTTAGGCTGGCTAGCCATCTTCCCTTCTCTGTCCCCAGAACTAATTGCATTAGGGTAACAGGAACAGGCAGCCAAGCCCAGCTATTTACACGGCTGCTAACAACCTAAAGTCAGGTTCTCATGCATGTACAACAAGAGTGCTTATTCACCCGCTGTGCCAGGCCCCAGAACTGCCCCCTTTCAAGAAGTATTAGGCTAAGATAGCTCTTTTCTTATGCACTCTATGGAATGCACATGAACAGGTCACTTAGAGCTTTCTCACTAGAATGGTTCAGAAAATACGTATTCATCGATCCTCTACACAAGAGTCAGGCATCCTGGACATAGACACTGAAGTAATACCAACAAGCAAAAGTAATCGTTTCTTAAGAAACTTCCATTCTAAGCAAGGCCAGGGGTAAATATTCCATGAAAAAAAAATAATCAGCGTATGTGAATTCACAATAACTAGTATAGAGAAAAAAAAGAAGCAGTTTAAAGGTAAAATTTGTCATTGTTTGCTAGAATGTCACCTGGAAACTTGCTCCTTCAGAGCCATGACAGAAGCTGACATAAGGATGGCTTATTTGTAAGGAAGTACCAGATTAGGTGACTTAGACAAAAAAAAAAAAGCTATTCCACAGTTCTGGGGGCTGCAGACCAAAGTCAAGCTGCCTGGAGAGTTAGTGCTTTCCGCTGTAAGGGCCCCTCTAATCCTCCCTCAAGTGTCTACATCACTTTCCCTGGAGCATGTGTGGGTATAAATATCCCCTTTCTATTTATTTATTTATTTATTTATTTATTTATTTATATATTATGTAGACAGTGTTTTGCCTGCATGTATGCTTGCAAGCCAGAAGAGAGCACGGGATCTCATTATAGGTGTCTGTGAGCTAACATGTGGTTGCTGGGAATTGAACTCAGGACCTTTGGAAGAGCAGTCAGTGCTCTTAACCTCTGAGCCATCTCTCCAGCTCAGATATCCCCTTTCTAAGAACACCAGTTATCTGGATGAGGTCTCATCTTAAAGACCTTATGTTCAATCAATTGCCTTTTTAAAGACTCCATCTCAAGGAAGTTCAGATTATAGGGGTTAAAACTTCAGGACAAAAATTTTGAGGAACACTATTCAGTTCCTCACAGATGGTAACTAACCTTTTACAACTGAGGCCCCAAGCCAATGTCTGAAATGAGTCTTAACAGTAAGTCTGCTAGCACAGACAAGTTCCTTTTGTCTCCCAACAGGTCTGCTTCGGAATCAATCCTTACAACTTCAAGAACAGGAGAAGCTCTTAAAGAAAGGTCAGCAAATTTCCTCCCACTAAATGTTGCTCTTTCTTTGCCTAAGGCTGGGGAAAGGACTACGTGACTTCTTGGGGTCCTGCCCACTCCTGAGTCTGTGAAGTCAGGGAGGTAGGGGAACGTTCTGAGAAACGATCACTGGCCTGAACACTTCAGCCAGCCATCTGCTCTGGGAGGTATATAAACTGCTGGAGAGGGTTTCTACTTTCTCTGAAAACATGTGTCTCTGTTGAACATTTCAATAAATTGATTTTGAACTCAGGATTTCATGTCAGTTTTTACACAGTTGACTTTACAAATCACACTCAACTTCTCAACCCAACCATACAGCATACAAGAGTCCTCCCACTCCAACCCTAACCACTCTGGGCCCCAAGTTTGCTAAAGACTCATCAGCCACAGAGAAGCTCCCGAGGCTCCTCAGCTATCTACAACACATAGTCTGTTGCTTTATTCTCACCGCTATTGGGTGTAATACACGAGAATGTAGAAATGAGTGTGCCCTCACAGTATGGCTAAGAACATAAAGAGCTCTGATCAAATAAATGAACAATTGAACTAAAGCAACAGCCCAGAACTTGACTTGAGTCCAGTGCTGTTTTCAGCAAAACCAGGACTACAAGGTGGCAGAAACCCAGCTTTAAAGTATTAAGAGGTAAGTCTAGAATGATTTCCATTTTCAGGACTTGGAAATGAGGGTGCAAAGGTCACAGAGGAATCATTAAGCAAACCTACATGAGAAACTAGATACTATATGACTAATGAAAACCATTTCAATTCATAAGCGTTCACTAAAAGTATCAGATTCAAACAAAATCAAGACAAATTAAAAAAAAAAAAGTCAACCTTGCCTCCAAGAGTCCAAACTCCAGCTGTGTGTCTAAGCCACAGGGTACACCAGAATTCTTTTATTTGTTTTCTTTTCCATACAGGGTCTCACTATGTAACTGGCTATTCTGGAACTCATAGAGATCCACCTATCTGAGCCTCCCAATTAATGAGAGGCATTGCAATTGCTGGCATGCATATGTCGCTGTGCCAGCACACCAGAGTTATTTAATGCAGAATGTTCTGCTCCATTCAGTGAAGCCATAGACAAACACACCATCTCCCTACTCCACAAATGCTAAGGGTTCTCATGAAGTGTCAGGACCAGCCCTCACAGACAAAGGCCTCACTGTCACTGAGAATCTGGCTGCTTTTTTAGATCAGGGTCTGCCTGTATGGAATCCAAAGCTCTCCCTTGATGAAGTGAAGCCTGAGGGTACAGGGAAGGAGAAAGACCAACTACAAAAGGAGAAATCTCAGCTCCAAGCCAAGGAAAAGGAGGTGAGGAGGCGATCTCAGATTGTGAGAGCTCATCTAGATTGATATGCTCAGAGTGTGAGGGCTCATCCAGACTGTGTTTATCCAGATTGTGAGGGTTCATCTAGATTGGGATGGGGTGGGAGTGGGCAGAGAAACCTTCTAGGGGTCAATGGAAAGCAGGAATATCCAAGCTTAAATTGTCACTGGATGACCACAAGTGTTCCTTTTCTTCTATAAATGTCTTTGCTCTTGGATTGAATTGCAATCTTTCTCCTTCCTAATTTATAACAACCCCTATTAAAAGATATATTGGTATCCAATTAGGAAGTCAATCAGAACACACAAAAAAATGTGGTAAACACATTAACTTCTTACATTGTCATATGCTAAGTATCAGCATGCTTTATTTTATGTTGTATCTTTTAAATAACAAACACTTTCCTAGGAACATTCCTCCAAACTTGCACACCCTTCAGAAGTGTGCAGAAACAACTAGATACCAAGGAAGAGAGGCATGTCCTCCAATTATTACTAAGTCTTTTGTGCTGAAGAACTTTTTTTTTTAAGTTTACCTACATACAAAGCACTTTCACAAAGTCACATGAAAGCATTTACATGTACTCGGGCCAACAAGCTGGCTCAGTAGGTAAATGTACCAGCTGCCAAGCCTGAGGCCCTGAGTTCAATCCCTGAGACCTACCATATAGATGGCAGAAGGAGAGAAGTGACTCAAAGACTTGTCTTCTGATTTCCACACACCCATAGGATATTAGCATACATCTATACACACACACACACACACACACACACACACACACACATACACATATACACACTCACAACACCAACAACAAAATAACTGAAAGTGTTTCTATGTGAAAAATGTAACATGCATCATAACCAATCTTATAACTCAACATACTCACGATAAACTATATGATAGGAAGAAGACTAAAATCTCTGAGAAAATCAGGTTAGAATGAACCACTTAAAACAAGTGAAGGAGTATAGTACTCAGGGTAGTCCTCTTCCAGAGTTCTGTCAGAAAGAGAATTGGGGGCTGAAGAGATGGCTCAGGGGTTAAGGGTACTGACTGCTCTTCCAGAGGTCCTGAGTTCAATTCCCAGAAACCACATGGTGGCTCACAACCATCTGTCATAGGATCTGATGCCCTCTTCTGGTGTTACTCATATATATATAATAAATAAATAAATAAATAAATAAATAAATAAATAAATCTTAAAAAGAAAGGAAGGAAAGAAGGAGGGAGGGAGGGAAGAAGGGAGGGAGGAAGGGAAGGAAGGAAGGGAAGAAGGAAGGAGAATTGGTGACACCTTGCTATGCTCTCCCCAGTGCAGAGAGCTCCATTCAGAATTAGACATCCTCAATGAGAAGTACCTTTCCTGTTTGCAAAAGCTACATCACCACCAAGAAGTGCTGAGGCACAGCCAGGAGCCATCTCCCAGAGTAAGAGCAGCCATCCTCCTCTACAGCTCTACATGACAGTGGGGTAGTTCCTTTTTAAGCTCAGTGTTACAGATACAATATATCAGCCCACACCAACATCTGGCCATCCTGTCCCATGCCACTTGATTTACACTATGCCAACAATACAGCAAACATGGAAGAAACACTGTCCATTATTTGCCCCATTTCTATGCATCTCTAGAGTCACTAGATTGAGCACCCCTGCTGTAGAAACCTGACATGTTCTAGATCCAGAACACACCGTGCATACAGAAGCACGATGCTCAAAAGCGTCAAATGATTTCAGGGCATTTGGAATTCAGGATGTCTTTTTATTATGTCTGCTCAACTGGTAAAGTCTATACAAATACTATGGGGGGGGGCGGGGAGACACAATTTAAATGACTCCTAATCCCAAGCATTTCAGAAAAAGGATACTCAGTCTGTCTTGGTTCAAGCATAAAGAGTATTCTTTTGATTCATTGTAAACATAATGACAAGGGC
>NW_022196891.1:90385014-90407647 GCF_008632895.1 Mastomys coucha | reverse complement strand
AAGTATTGAAGCATGCAAAGAGAGTGTTATTCTGCTAATTTCCACCTTCGACTACTCAGATCAGCATTTAAATATCTGTCCCCTGTTGGATATGAGTCTCTAGGCCACTAGCAAACTGGCATTATCTCAATGGAAGTGACAAAAAGTGAGGGAGACACTGAAGAGGAAAAAAAAAAAAAGCCCTTTCCGCCACCAATGTGAGGTCTTCTACTGAGTTAAAATACCAAGGGACTATTCTTGCCCATACTTTCTCCAGCTAATTCATGGCTGCTCTCTCCTCTCTCTACCCGCTTCCATATAGCAGCATTGTGGCCAATGGCTCCCAGTACTGATGGTGGTGATTGCTACAGCACTGGCCGTGTTCCTGGCAAACAAAGGCAACTTGGTCATCTGAAGAACTTCTGGCATCTCTCTCAAGTAAAACTCGGAAGCAAACAACTCCATGAAAAACTTGAGTTATGGTACTTTATAACTTGGGAATCCCTAGTTTTATTGTCTTTCACCATGCTGTAAATAAACAATCTCACAAGACTACTCTTTAGAACTGTCTTATTTCCTGAAAAATAAACCACAAGTGTGACCCTTAAACATCATTGTCTCATACCCTAATTCAGTTAAGAGTTCCATAAACATGTAAATTACCTAGTCATTCTTCTTCCCTCTAAGGCACTATCCACTAGAGGAGGACACCATCCAAGGGTATATACTGCTTAAGTCTCCACAATGCTCCTTTTCTCACTCTTCTATCTCTTATTCAATAAAAAACAAACAGGTACCTCTGCTAAGGACTTAGGAACTCCTAATATAAAGATGGAAATAATACTACTGCCGCCAACATGGTCGATTGATGGCACGACATTCACTCTAATTGACATCTCCCACCCAGAGATAACCATTCACTGATACAATCTCAAGAGGCAGAGTTAACTCAGAGGGCCACAGCAGGAAGTGTGACCACCTCAGAGGAGATGCTGAGGTTAGCAAAGGCATTCTGAGCCCTAAAACGGGTTCTGAGTTCCTTCTCCCAGGCACTTAGAAAGTTCCTCAGGGCTGGGAACAAACTCTCTGGAACACTAAAGGAGTACAACAGAATTGGAGGTTGACCAGGCAGCCATGAAATCCGGGCAGTAAACACCCGCAGGGGAGTCATGGCTAAGCAGTTGTCATCTCCCTGGTTCAGGTCAAATGTGTAAGAGACAGGATAGCCCAGGAGTATCCCAAACACAGTGCAGAGATTCCAGTCTGAGGAATGTAGCTTGCTGTAGGAGACACCCAGAGACGCATCCTCCTGCAGTCCTTGAAAACGTGTGCTGATGTCAGCTACGAGAGATTTCAAGTCCGGAAGCTGGTCCAATGACCGAACAGAAGGATGAGGCTGGGAACAGGAGACATCCACAAAAGCTACGGTACCAAGCAGCGTCTGTTGTAAATGCTGACAGGCATACTCAGGATTGGCGATGAGGTTATTCTCTCCAATCTCAAGAATGTGAAGTCCTGGCTTCAGGAAGCCCAGCCCCTGCAGTTCCTCCAAATAGCTTTGGAGTGCCAATACTCCTGCAGAGTTGCAATCATAGAGTACAGCTGGCTTTAGCCCGTGGGCCACAGCCAGCACCTCTCCTGCCAGGCGAAGGCAGGTAGCTCGAGGTGGGCATCTTCTCTTTCCTATACCCAGAGTCTGCTGAGCAGCTGCCACCAGCAGCTGAGGGCTTGGTGTTGACATGGGATCTGGAAGTTACATGACAGATGGCCTCCTTAGCTTGCCACAGTTCCCTCCCATGAGTCACGGTTCGGCTTCCAACACTTGAGAAAGATCCTAGAAACAATATGGTAAGGGGAAATCGTTAATACTGTCAAGATGGGGTCCACCGATGCTGCACCCCATTTCTCTGGCAGACTTAAGTCTCCGAAATCGTGCTTGTAGCCACATTGATATGGTCTCTGGCCTCGACTCTAACTTTTACCTGGTGCAATTTATGCTCTGGCATTCAAACCTTATAGCAACTGAAGCCTTTGGAAAAAGTTACCACTTCTCCCAAAACTGTGTACTGGGACAGATCTCTGGGCTCCAAACACAAGCTCTCCACTGCCAACTCCCCATATCCCACTATGAGCTCTTACAGCAGCCTGATCAAACCAGCATAAGCTACAATGCAGAGTAACCACCGCCTCACCCTTCGACACACAGATAAAGTGAAAGCGTCTAGAACTGGGGCAGGGGCCACTTTAACACTTGCTGGAACCGTCTTGCCTTTTGGTAAGGCACGCTCCCACCGCCACACGTACCCACGCGTTAGATTTTCTTTTAGACTAGTGACAAAAAGAAGCGCTCTGCCCCAAGACACTGGGCTTGCATTTCCGCCGCGGGTTCGGGGGGTGCAGTAAGTCCTTCCGGCTGCCCTCCAGCAACCAAGAAACCAGTTCTCTCCCACGTCCCACACACAGTACTGTGAAAATCCCACGGTGTGAGGAGCCGGCCAGGGAAAAAGACAGCCTGGCGCGCAAGCGCACTGACTTACTCCGCCCTTCCGTGACGTCATTCGGAGCGCAAACGCAAGCCGGAACCTTTGACAAGGTTGCGGACCGTGTGGGAGGTAAAGCCACCTTAGACCCGCCCCTTCCGGTAGGGCCGCTGCGGACCGGCCTTAAGAGAGGGAAAGTAGGGAGGAGCGTCGGGAACTCCAGCTGTCAGTCCGCGGAATAGCAGGGATGCCTCTCCTGTGGGTAATGCTGTAAAGCCTTTTTTAAAAAGAAATGTACCTAAAGTCTGGACTTGATAGGTATGCCAAGATCATGCACATTCACTCCTTTTTAAAAACCGCCTTATTGTGTGGTCGTGCACAATGGCGCCACGTCAGCCTTCGCTCACCTTATTAAGTGGGTCCGAGGTACCGAACTCAGGAAACCAGCCTGCTGAGCCAATACTATTGTACTGTACTATTTTATTTCGAGACAACATTTTGTGTTGCAGGGGCTGGCCCGAAACGGGACTTCTAGATCTCTGGTTTATGCCGCGATGAGGATTGAGCCTCTGGACTAAGTGTATGTCTGCAGCCTGAGTATTCACTCTCATTGTGCCGAGGCGCTAGAGGTACTGCATTGTACCTTCTTGGAGCTCAAAGCCCGAGAGTCCAGTTTGCTCATCATCTTATTTTAAAAGATTTACTTTTATTTTCATTTATAAGTTCGTATGCGAGGGTGCCCAGGAAGCCAGAAAAGGGAGTAGTATCGCCTGGAGCTAAATAAGTTAAAGATATTGTAAGCTGCCTCACATGGGCTTTGGGACCCGAATTCAAATCTTCGGAAGAAAGAGCAGGTCTCATCTCTTTAGCCACACTATTGTGGTGGTGGGGTTGCTTGCTTGTTTGTTTGTTTGTTGAGAGAGTGTCTTGCTATCTATCCCTCAAACATGACAATCCTCCTGCCTCAGCCTCTGTAGTTCTGAGGTTAGAGTCTACCCTAATTGAATGATACCTCAAGGAGGTATCTAGGCAGGGAAAAACTAAGGAGGGGAACACCATCTAGGAAGCCAGGGAGTTTTAACATCCTTACTGGCCCCTTGAAGGCCACCCACGCTCCTGAACACAACCTCTGACCCACTGCTTTGTAAGTAATCCTAATGGACTCGTTGGTTCCCCAGATTGAACTTCGCTGGAACTGTACCCTCTTCTGCCACTGGGACCTTAGAAAGTGCCTTGCTCCATTCTCCAGAGAAAAGTCTTAAAACAGATAGGAAGGACAAATGTTGGCATAAGAAATTAGCCTATATCTTCTGTGAAGTAAGTCTTAAGAAAACTCTAGCCTGGACAAATGTCTCAAGTTATGGGCAGCAGAATGGATACCCAGACTGGAGGTTTTACATTGGTGCAACCTTTCTGGTACCTTCATACCAAAAAGGACTAGCAGTGAGTTAAAGACAGACAGACAGACAGTACGTAAGTAAGATCAGTTTGTAGGGCCTGCCAATCTAACTTAGGTTCTCAGCTCAGAGGGAGTCAGTACTAAAAATTGATACAACCAATACTCTAACTTTGTATTTTTTTCTTCCCAAATTTATTTTACATTCCCATGATAGTTAGCAATAAATCTCCAAATCAAAAGACTTAGTTCATTTATTACAGCACAAATATCATAGAACACACTGTATAAGACACTGCTAAAGACCTGGCAATAAATCTAAGACAAACAGTTTTCACTTTCCAAGTTGGCAGTCAGTCAAGCAGGACACAGACATGGAGTAATTTACAAATGACACAGTTATTCTGAAAGTTTAAGATATTATGGGAACATACAACCAAGGTCTTAATTGTGGAGAGGAGACCAGATTCAACATCTGCCTTCCCAGTTTATCTGTAGTGGTTCTTTAACATTGGACGTCATCTGGAGTGCACAGTAAGGAAAAAGAGGAACTAGGGTAAATCCTCCCTTCTGAGTCTTCAGATGAAGACCAGGGAGAAGACATCTGGAGAGTGAATGGGAACATTGGGAAACTTAGTGCTCCTAAAAAGGACAGGGCCTGGTATCTATCAAAACCAGAGAAAGCTTACTAAAGATGACAAGAGAAGACCCTGTATGTAGTGTGTGCTTCTAGCATTCTGAAAAAAAAAAAAAAAAGATGCAAGACAAGGAAGAAACTGGACTGTCTAGTTAGGACCTCACAAAATCGTTCATCATACTGACAGATTTGTCAACCTAAAAACTCAATCACACACCTAAAAACTCAATCTGTAGCCCTTAGAACATATTTACCAGATCCTGTTGTCTGACCATCCCTCAAAGCCTGCTGATATGTTACAGAATGGAAAGGAAATGTCCTCTATTCCCCTCCTACTTTCTCTATAACGGGTTATTTTTAACTTTGAACTCCCAGATGGAGCAACCATACATCAAGACTCCCTCACTTCATCTCACCAAATGATGCTACTCATTCCTCCAAAGAATAAAGTCCCTATGCCTTGCATGACTCCTGATCTATAAAAGTCCAATTTTTAAACTTTTACCTAAACTTTTCTTTAAAAATTTTTAATTAGTATACAAAGAGTTTTACTCTGACATGTTTATACTATGGCTATGTGTATACAATTATACTTCGCTCTTATTCACACAGACACGGGTTTTTCTTAGCTCACCCAGATCTCTCTTGGTCCGCCCTTTAATAATCTCTAAGAGAACTTTAAACCAAAGCTTAAGCATCCTAAGTAAGTCTCACTGTCACCCAAGATTAGGTTGCGCTGTTAAACTTGAAATGCATCCCAACTTTCAGTGGCTAGAAAAGCAGAAGATGCTAGCCATGGTGTAAGAGCAGCAGACTGTACAGAGAGGCATGGTCCATGTGACATGAAACAAACAAACACCAGTGTTCAAGAGAATTGGGGCTATAACCAGAGAGACGCATCTTGCTTTTCATCTAAGTCTCAGGATTCAAATTATGAGAAGGGACTGGGGCCGACACTCGGTGAGACACAGTTGCGCTGTTCTTCGCCATCTCTATTGCCCATAGCAAGTGCTATAAGCATGTTTGACCCTTCCCCAGAAGCGCACTGTCCAGATCTTTAACATATGCAACACCTCATTTTCCACAAATAGAAAAGTCCGAATGGCAGGAAGACTCTTGGAAGTCTCTAAACAAGAACCGTCCATTTTTTTCATCAGAGCGTATCCTAGATGCCCAACTCCCTCCAGATAATCTTTGAGAAGAAAATGAGGAAGAGGAGAGTGTCTGCCTGAGTGAGTCACATGGAATCACAGTTGCTCATCAACCCCACATACAAGGTGGTGTGAGTGTTGACGAGGTGCTCGGCTGATGATGATTCTCCCATGGAATTCCTCCGCTGATGACCATTCTCTCATGGAGTCCCTCCACTGACGACCATTCTTTCTCTCATGGAATCCTTCGGCTTTCCGTGTCACCAACTGCCCCTTTGACACTCATTTTATGAGCTTTTACTCCACACACAGGTTGAGTGACTTTCAGACCTTGGCACCATCTCTATTTAGATATCAAGACTGGTTGCCAGGCAACCAATCAGCTCCTCTCTTACTTCCCCAAGCAGGGAGCCAGCTGACTGTACTAGCAGAACAGGTCAAACAGAGCTCAATTCAGATCACATCAGTGCTCAAGGAACTTGGATGAAAGCAAGAAGGGGAAAATATGTGTTCTAAGAACAATGCAGAAGGGTCCTGTTCCAGGCAGTTTTGTCTTATACAAGTAGAGGAAAATAATCGTTTTAAGGCCGAATGCAATTTGGGGCATCATTCCAAACCTTTTTTATTTACAAGTGATGCATCCGATGCCCTTCAGTTAAACGATCTGCCTAAAGTCAGATGGAAACACAGCTGTGGCTAGAATCCTAGTGTCTAAACTTCCAAATCAGATCTCTCCTACACCACCCGTGGAAGATCTAAAAGGAACCCCTCAGACGATGGTATCTTGATAATTAGAGGAACTAGGTGTTTTTCAGAAAGTCTCAGACTTCTAATGAGGCTATGGAAAGATTTAAAAGTTGACTAAATATGAATTTAAAAAATCCGTATATACAATATAAAAAAAGAGAGAGAGGAAAGAAAAGGACACGCACGGCAGTCTGGGTCACTGGGCAGGCAGGGCAGGCGGCAGCTGCATGCTGGGGGCAGGCTGCATGGGCTGCCAGCTCTCCTGAGTTTGAAGGATGCGGTACAGCTGCTTGAGCTGAGCAACAATGTTATCTTTGATGTCTGGAGTGGAGATCTGCAGGCGAACGCTGCCACTGTCAAAGGAGCGGGTGAAATCACCAGAAAACATCTCATAGATCATGCGAGCCACCACTGGAATGACCTGTTCAGGCAAGAGCACACAAGTTTCCACTGAAGAACAGGCATTTTTAAGTAGCAAGAGAGGCCCTGACATTGATGAAGAACCTCTGAGGCCCTGAGAACCACTCAGCCTCCCCACCCACATCTAGATACTAGTGAACAGCTATATCTTCACTAGTCAAGGTTCACTTTAGAAGTTGGTTAATTCAAGGATAGGAACCTGGATGCCACATCATTCTACATGCCTAACAAGGTGGCGGCTTACTTAGCAAATCAAGAGGTATCCACTGCCTATTTTGGTGTACAACTCCATGCACAACCCCAAGTAGACTTGCAACCATCCCCAGAACACAGTTATATCTTAAAAACATGGCCAAAACATTTTATAAGAATAGATGGAAAATGTTACATCTCGTAAGGTTTTAGCAAGACCCTAGTATCAGAAGGAGAATGAAAGGTAAAGTGTCCATTAAATTGTTCACCCATGTTAAGAATGTATTGTACAACACAGTCCTACTGCACAAAACTTAAGTCTGCTGCCTCATTGAGGGCATCAAAATACACACAGGCCAGTGGATGATCAATCAAGACTCATCCCAGACCAGGGGGTAAAGCACCAGCAGAAAGAAGAGTTGCTGTCATAGTCTTTATCTCCTCACCTGGACCAAGATGAGCTTCCTCTCCAGGGGCTTTCCATCTGGCCACTCTTCCCCAAAGCATAAGTAGATCTCAAAAGGTGGCTGCTTCTCTATCTGCCCTTTCTGGTGGGCAATGAGCTCTGCAGAATATGGAAAAGCACTCCTGGATTATTCTCTGTCTGTGCCAATCAGTGTCGCCTGCCATGCAGCCCAATACAATAGCCACAGCCCACATGTGGCTATTAATTTTAAATTAATTAAAATTAAATTAAACTCCTTGGTCATACCCATCACATTTACATGCTCACCAGACACATGTGACCAGTGTTTACCAAACTGAACATCGAAAATACAACTTGTCTATCATTTCAGAGGGCTCTGCTGGAAACTGGGGATATAGACTTGGGATTCAAAACACATTGTAAATATATATCTCAGTGCCATTTCTAAGCTTGTCTCCTTAAGTTAACTACTCAAATATTTCCTGAGAGAAGAAGAGTGTGAGTTTTGCTATGATGAACAAGGTCACCTTCCAAAGTGAAAGATAATCTAACATTTGGGGAGAGGGGTACTGGCAAGTCTTTCTCTGCCCCCAAAGGAGCCATAACCAACCTCAAAACACCATTCATGAGACAGTCCTGGAGTTCAACTCCCTTTGTGACTGTCCGAGTCTTGGTCCTAGCTTAAAACCAAGGTTCTCTTCTCCCTTGACATTTTGTTACATCAGGAAAGCTTAGGTGGAGTGGGGGGAGAAGAGGGAAGAAGAGGCGGAAGAAGAGGAAAGGGAGGAGGAGGAGTTGAAACAAGAGGAGGGGAAAGGAGAAAAACCTTTAGGGGGCATCTCCCAACATCAATCTTCTAAAATAGACTCACCACTCAGGAAGGTTTCCAGACAAAACAACTTGACCTTCTTCTGCCTCTCAATCAGGTTAGGAGCAGCAAGCGAGGGGGCACACGGCCCTGACCAGTACACTTTGCACTGGCACAGCCTGATGGCATAAATGGCATGTCCGCTGACCTCCAGGATCAGTCCCCTGTCCATGACATCCAACAGCTTACTGGTGAACAGCTTCTGCTTCTCGTTGGTGATATGCTCTGGACCTGGGAACTTGACCTGCTCCAGGCTGACAGGACCAAAGAGCTCCTCCTGGTCAGGCATGGGGCCCAGGTCCCCATAGAAGAGCCGGCAGCCCTGTGGGTTGCTCACCGTCATGGTTTGCCCATACTCCTTCCCACGGTACTGAAATTTGATGTCCAAGTCAGTCACTACAAGGTGAGAGATGAGAGTGAGTCCTGTTGCTCTGCTTTGTCTGTCCATCCCTAAGACTCACATGAGTCCACCAAGATCAAGCCATCATCTTTCAACCAGCTCTCAGGAAGGTCATTGCCATAGTTATCCTTCCTGCAATAAAGGGAGGTGTCAACATTTCCCCCGGAGTAGTCACCCAGAAGGACACCTTGCAGCAGAGCTTAAGGCCCAGATGTACTCTCTGCTTAGCTGCCACACCCTTGAGGCTAGAGTCTAACTCCATATACTGATGTCCTGGTATCCCAGCTCACACCAAAGTAAAGATACATTGGCAACATCTGAGGGAGATAGCAAGACTGTCTCCCTTCAATATGGGTAACCGCTTGCCACATGTGTGCACCGAGAATATGTGTGATGAATGTGACCAAGGATATGTCTGATGTCAATTCATTTAAATGAATAATCACATGTGATGAGTAGCTACTCTATTGTGCATCATGGAAGGTGTTCACTGAATGAAGAGAGAATGACAACAGTGTCTGGTTTGCACTTCCTTTTTTTTTTTTTTTCCTGAGATAGGATTTCACATAACCCAAACTAAACTTAAACTCCCTAGGTAGCAAAGAATGGCCTTGAACTTCTAACCCTTCCACCTCCAGTTCCTGAGTGTTAGGATTATAGGTGTACAAAACCTTACCCAGTTTTATTTAGTGCTAGGAATCAAAACCAGGACTTCCTATATCATAGGCAAGCACACACGAACTGAGCTACACCCTTAGCCCTGCATCACACTCTGAAAGTAACCGGAGGAACAAGAAAAAATACCAAGCCATCCTTCTGAAGTCATACATGCTAGCACACACCCTGAACCTGTTCTACACATGCTATAAAAGGAGGCTCACTGGGAAGTAGATTTTTCACTCAGCACGTCTCTCTGACCCCAACAGACCTTATCAAAGCTACTCAGCTTCTTGGACAAGATTTTAGGTTCGTGTCCTATCATGTAGAGTATGAAAAGATGACAGGGGAAAAGAGTTAATTCTTCATCAAGATAAATGTGTACCTAATCCAGAGAGTCCCTAAAGTCCCTCAAAATCAAGAGCCTTGGGTGACCAAATCCTTGCCACGGCCTAGCACTTCCCTGTCTTCGAGCAGACCTTGTCACCAAATCCCCAAGAATAACAATAATTAACTTGTACCTCTTACCAATCAGAACAGCTGAACAGACAAGAAGGAATGGGCAAACATTTCTTTATTTCCCTGGTAACTCATCTCACCGTTCATAAGCAGATACAGAGAGCACATGGGCAGGGCAGGTAGCTATTCTAGACATTTCAAAAAAAATAAATAAATAAGGCAGACAAGGTCTGGGGGTGTGACTCAGTGGTGTTTGCCTAGCATGCGAAAGGCTCTGGTTTGATTCTCCGCACTTCAGGAATAGAACAGAGAAGGAAGTGGTAGACACGGGAGGAAAGGCCATGTAATAAGAGATGAAGCACCAGCAATAATAAAGCAGGCTCGCTTACTGGGGAGAGAGCTGATCCACAGCTCTGGAGAGCTGTAGAAGGGTTGAATGGGTGCCTGGGGTACTTCCATCTCCAGAGGTTCTGTTTTGGGCCACACTGATTCAGGACTGCAGTTTCCCACACTGCAGTTGCCCACGCTGGCTGGCGCCATGGGAGAACCTGGAACAGAAGAAGAAAGTGAGTGAGCACGAGCACACAAGGCACACTATCATCTGGCCCGAGGCTCAGAGAACAAGCAAGGTAGCTATAGAGGAGTCACCAGACCATAACCTGGTATGATCTCCCAGCCTAGCACAGATCTCATGACTCATGACTCAGTGGCTACACAGCTCCCCATTCCCAGTTGTTTTATTTCTCCCATAAGCTCATTGCTTTAAAACCCTTTGTTTGCTAAAGATCAGATGGAAACAAGAGTACTTTCTCTGTAAATTGATTCAGACTGCATGACTGAAAGGTGCTCTACCGGGGCCAGAGAGATGGCTCAGCCGTTAAGAGCACTGACTGCTCTTCCAGGTGTCCTGAGTTCAATTCCCAGCAACCACATGGTAGCTCACAACCACATGTAATTGGATCCGATGCCCTCTTCTGGTGTGTCTGAAAACAGGGGCAGTGAACTCATATACATAAAACAAATAAATAAAATCTTTTAAAAACAAACAAAAAGAAAAAAGAAAGGTGCTGTGTTGCTTAATTTGTACATGGTGATTCAATGCCTTTATAAGGGAGTGCTGAAGTGTACATACGGTGACTCAGTGTCTTCATGAGGGGAGTACTATACAGTATATACCTGGTAACTCCATGTCTTCATAAGGGGAGCACTACACAGTGTATATCTGGTGGCTCTATGTCTTATAAGAAGAGCACTTCACAGTATGTACATGGTGACTCCATGTCTATAAGTGGAGCACTGCACAGTGTGCACACAGTGACTGTACACAGCAACCCAGTGTCTTCATCAGGGAGCACTGCACAGTCTGCACACAGTGACTGTACACAGCAACCCAGTGTCATCAGGGAGCACTGCACAGTGTGCACACAGTGACTGTACACAGCAACCCAGTGTCATCAGGGAGCACTGCACAGTGTGCACACAGTGACTGTCCACAATGACCCAGTGTCTTCACCAGGGAGCACTGCACAGTGTGCACACAGTGACTGTACACAGTGACTCAATGTCTTATAAGAAGAGCACTGCATAGTGCATGCGGGGTGACTATACACAGTGACTCAATATCTTCATAAGGAAAGTACCACTGACTCAGCCAACTGGCTTCAAGTGAGTGTCAACGTACAGATGTTCCAGTAAAACAAATGCATCTTACAATCATAAAGTCTTAAACGGGGGCTTAAGACATAGCTCAGTGGGTAAAGAACTTGCTGCCAAGGCCAACAACCTGAGTTTAGTGCCCAGATAGACACAATAGAAGAAAAATGACTCCTATAAGTTGTCCTCTGACCTCCACATGTGTGTGTGTGTGTGTGTCCCCACACACAATAAATAAAAATGCAATAAAATATTAACCTGTCTGAAAGGGGAGCTGGAAAACCAACTCAGTGGTTAGAACACTGGCTGCTCTTCCAGAGCACATGTTCAATTCCCAGCACCACATACCAGGAGATCCTACACCCTCTCCTGGCCTCCACAAGCACCAGGTGCACATGTGGTACACAGGCATGCAGTTAAAACACTGACATACATTGTCTTAGTCAGGGTTTCTATTCCTGCACAACATCATGACCAAGAAGTAAGTTGGGGAGGAAAGGGTTTATTTGGCTTACTTCCACATGGCTGTTCATCTCCAAAGGAAGTCAGGACTGGAACTCAAGCAGGTCAGGAAGCAGGAGCTGATGCAGAGGCCATGGAGGGATGTTCCTTACTGGCTTGCTTCTCCTGGCTTGCTCAGCCTGCTTTCTTATAGAGCCCAAGACTACCAGCCCAGGGATGGCACCACCCACAAGGGGCCCTACCCCCTTGATCACTAATTGAGAAAATGCCCCACAGCTGGACCTCATGGAGGCACTTCCCCAACTGAATCTCCCTTCTGTGATAACTCCAGCCTGTGTCAAGTTGACACACAAAACTAGCCAGTACATACATAAAACTTAAAATAAAAATTTTAAAAAATTAAAAGAATGGCCAGAAACCTAGCTAAATTTGCCTATATTGGTGAATGAAGTAGAAGGCTCCATGACAGGATGCAAGGAAAGCCTTTCGACTGATTATCTTTTTATTCCGTCATAAATTTTAAACCACATTTATTCATTCAACCAGATCTAATTACAGCTTTTCAACAGAGAATGAAAACCCTAGTCCTTGGCAGGCTTGATGGCGCATGCCTATAATCCCAACACCTTGGAGGTTACCACAGAAGGAGCGCTTGTTCCAAACCAATATGGACCACATATTCAAAACAAAAGAAAAAGGAAAGGAAATCCCAACTCTACTTCCTGCCGCCATTGTCCATGGCCCCGCCTAGGTCTCTTAGGCTTCTGTGCCTCCTTAACACATCTTCCTCTGCTGCTCACCTCCCCAGCACTGAAATCACGGAAGTCAATATTCTTTGACCTTGTGCATTAAGTATGAAACCATCTTACATTTCTGTTGGTAATGTATGCTCTACAACTCTCTAATAGAGACTCAAGGTGGCCTCGAACATGAAGAAACACAGCAGTAATTTCAAATAAGAAGCCAGGATACTGAAAATAAGTTACAGCTTGTCAAGGAATGAAACAGAATGAGTGAGCCAAGAATCTGGGGAAAGGCCCACATTTCCAATTCTTAACTGGTTTGTTTTAATGTTTTGTTTTGTTTTGAGATAGGTTCTCCCTAGACCAGCCTGGCTTCAAGTTTGTAGTGATCTCCTGTCCTAGCCATCCAAATACATTGGCTATCACACTCACCTCAGATAGATGTCCAACTTAAAATTTTACTGAGAGAGCAGCATGTAGTAATACTGTTTAGATTAGACAATCTCCACAAAGGATGTCTTTTTTTTCTCTTTAGATATTTATTTTCATCACTTTTTAATTGTTTGTATGTGTGTGGGCCCAAAGAGGGAGGGGACAGCAAATGTCCTGGACCCAGATGATTGTGAGCCACCCACAATAGATTCTGCCAATCTCTCAAGCCCCCATGAAAGTTTCCTTTATCCACCACTTGTTCAAAGGGTCCAAAAGGCACCTAAGAGTGATGGTACTCACCTTCAACCCCAGCACTGGGAGGCAGAGGCAGGTGGATCTCTGAGTTCCACACCAGCTTGATCTGCATGGCAAGTTTAGGCCAGGCAGGGAGCTATATAGTACCCTGACTCAAAAATGAAAACAAACAAACAAACAAAAAAAAAATGACAAGAAGGAGAGAAGGAGGCAGGAAGTGAAGAGGGGCTGTGAGCAAACATTGTCATGTCCTGGTTCTAGGTGAAGTGCTAGAACCAGTGACGTTCAAACCCTAAGGCAGCATCATGGTTGACTGAATTCTCTAGGTGGCGAATGTCACCTCATCCGACCCACAGCATGCAAACAGTGTGAGGTGTGCTGGTTGTCAGTCATTCTATTATCATCTCCTTGGGCAGATGTGGTAAGAATGCTTCAGGAGGGCAATCCAGAGCACATTGGGGATCCTGGGATGAGCATCTACAAACAGACATAGGCCCTGATGCCACACAGCAACCTCTCCAACTCCTCTTTCCTGGAGAGCTGAATTCAAAGTCCATACAAGAGGGTGTTGCTACAAAGCTGCCATGAGGACCCTGGAAGGCTTACTTTGCCCTTTTTCTTTTTATGTCTTTAAAAAACAAAACAAAACAAAACAAAAAACTGGCCTAAGCCTGGAGAAACTCCCCCTAACACACTGGGCTTTCTTACTCCTTCTGTGAAGCCCCTCACAATTACCACGCTTGCCATTGCTAAAAATACCAGCTCCACTCAAACAACGTGGCTTTCTCTCTTCTTCTTCTCCATCTTCTTCCTCCTGGCAGTTGACAAGATTTACAGCTTGCCTGTCCTGGGAGTTTTCTCTTAAATGTTAATAAAACTGTCCAAAAGCCTCCAGAATCAAAACTGATAAAAGATTCTTAGAGATAAACCCACTGGGGCCAAGTATCATCAGCTAGAATCAAGTTTTTCATGGCCCAGCACCATCAGAGAGAATTGTTAAGGATGTAACTCAGAATTCATACCAGGAAAACTGTTGGGAGTTTAACTACAATTCATAAACAGGATATATCACTTCTCTGAAGTAAATTCCCAAATTTATTATTCACCAGGAATGAATTATGCTTCTTCTATTTCTTTGAATTGCATGTTCTCTAGAGCACCCTCTTGCTCTGGAATAACTGAAGCATCAGATCTTCTGCCTGGGACTTCAGCTTATTCGGCTTACTAAGATACCAGCAGTCTGGCTGGGGAGCCCCACCACTCCCTCTACCCTCTCAGAGCAATGGTGGCTGATGGGGCAGTAGTTCCAAAACCAAAGCCAGTTACATCATCCTCACACCCTGTGGGCTGCCAGCCACCCCACTCACCATTGATGTTCAGGAAGGGGAAGGTGTCCTGGATGGGGACGTGGTGCTGTGACTGATCAAGCTCATCCTCCTCATCATCTTCATCCACATCATTATCTTTCTCATCCCAAGGAGCAGACCCTGTGGATCCTATCCAGGACACATGAGCCCACAGAACAGCAGTTTGTTTCATTGACATCTCAACAGCTGACCCACCACCCAGGCTAGAGACATCTCAGTATGCACCTACAAGCTTTAGCTAGTTCTAAGTCCTTCTACAGAGTCTGTACTCAAGGTCTCTTGTCTTGCCTTAGAAATCCCTACACATTACCATAGCAACACAGTAGCTTTCTACACATGAGCATCCCTTTTAAGGGCTCCAGAATACTCATTTTTGAGAGCCATATATGAGAGAGGCACAAACCCTCCATTGTTGCAAGGTCTGACTGGATGATAAGGCTAAATGTCGGGCTCTTTGTATTCATTATCCATTGAGGATTGGGTGGCAGATCCTCAGCAGAAATACTCCACAGACTAAACTAACTTGACCCCATGCTTATAGAGAACACAAAAGTTTGCACAGGTCATGTTCACTGGTTCTATGAGTAACCTTTGAAAAGGCAGAATGATGAGAGTTCACATCTTGAAACTGAAGAAACAGAGGCTCAATAACTCAAGTCCAGCAGTAGTAGAATAATGCGAGCCTGGTTTGGAATACACCCCCCCATCCCCCAGTTGTTACTTCTCCATCCCTAGAGAGGCTGTCCTACCAGAAGAACAGTACCCTCGTCTACCTTCTGCTTAAAGCACTCATCTTGTAACTCCTTACACCATCTGCTCTCTGAGCTCTTCCTAGGCAAAGGCTTGATATCAACCTGTCTTCTTAAGAGACCAACTCTGGGTCTGTCCAAGTCTTGGGCCTCACCTGGGTTAATGACAGAGCCCTGGGGCTGGGGGATGTCACACACTTGATAGATCTTCACAGGATTCATGGGCACTTCCTTGGTGCCATCGTACATCAAGTTGAACTCCCTGCTTTTGTTGAGAGCACAGCGGAGCTGAGCCTTCCATTTAGCTGGGTCAGGATCGTCCACCCCTTCCTGGTACTTTCCAGTCTCCACAGCCCAAGCCTAAGGAATGAGGCAGTATGAGTGCTGACCGCTGTGGAGAACTACCGCCAAGCATGCACGCGCCCCTCTCACATGCACACACACTTGTACACACTCCTCTGAGACTGCAGTGGGTAAGGCTGACCTCGGGGCCAACAAAGGCAGGTCGAAGAGAAATCAAGCTGTATGCAAACAAAGCTTTGAACAGAGCCTTGGTTCAGGCTTTGGCACCAGTACCTGTCCAGACAATGCCAAAGCTGAAGTCTGGGGCGGCACTGTATAGCAGGCTTTACACACCTTTTTCTCCTCTTCTCCATTCTCTTCCACCTTTGTTCTTTCTCCCTTTTCTCTTCTTCCCTCCTCCATCTGTTTTTCAAGGTTTTGTTTAAGATTTTATTTTTAATTATATATATTTGGGGGTTAGGTATGTTAGCATGTATGTGGTGCCCTCTGATGTCAGATCACTGGATCCCCCAGAGTTGAAGTTCCAGGTGGTTGTGAGCTGTGCATTGTAAGTGCTAGGAACTAAACTCCGATATGCTGCAGATTGGCACGGGCCCCTACCCATGTGCCATCTCTCCTGCTCCTGTCTCATTATGTAACCCCCCCACACTGGTCTCAGCTCTAAATCCTACTTCAGCCTCCCCAGCGATGAAAATGAAGTGTGCTCCACCCTGCCAGGCTTTCTTTTAAAACAAGAATAGCTTACACAACAATAAGTATGGCAAAAGGAGGTGAGACAGTATAAAGACTTTCAGAACTGTGGCAGCTGAGACAGGAGGACAGTGAGTTTGAAATTAACCTGAGTAAGAGAGTCCAGGACCAACTCGGACTACGTAGTTTCAATAAAAAACAAAACAAAAATCCTCCAGGAAGCATGCTCTGACGTTCAGCTTGTCCCAGCCCCTACCTGAGGGCGGCAAGTTTTAACAAATTCACACACATCTTTTCCCAGTTTTCAAACTCTGCCTGCATTGGGAAACTCCCCGCAGTGACCTGGGGGCGTGGCCTGGGGCGTGGTAGAAGGCGTGGCCTAAAAATCACTGTGAAGCTTGCTCTGTTTTCCAAAGTAGGAAGTCAAAGTACCTCTGTAGATGAGAGGAACAAGATCATCTGCCCAGCGAGAAGAGGCAAACCAAAGTGAGGAACAGACCCGGCCCCTCAGGAGCGTCCTTGTGGGAGGAGCAGACCGAGCTCTGCTTCCATGCCCTTCGATCACTCAACTTTCTTCATGTTCCCAGATGCAGAGGAAGGAGACCTCATTTGAAGTCTGTTCCTCAAACAAGAACACACTAACCCGTTTAAATGTTTAACTTCATCACTTTTTATGTAGTTAGTGTATATAAGTGGGAATTGGTTCTTTCCTTCTATACCATGTGAGTCCTGAGAATTGAACTCAGGTCATGAGGTGCAGGGACACCTGCTGAGCCACCTCTCCAGCCCCACTCGAACCTTTACAAGTTGTCAGGGCAGATTACTTGTCCAAACTTTTGCCACATAGAATGTTTTTTCTTTTTAATTTTTCTGAGACAAGATCTCACTTACATACCTCAGGCTAGCCTCAAAAGTTCACAGCAATCCTCTTGTCTTAGGTTTCAGAGTATTAAAACTTTAGACATACACCACCATGCCCAGGCACGGGCTTTTTCCTTAAGCTGAAATTGAACTTTTACACCCTCTTTTGAGAGTTCTGGTCCCCTTCAATCCCAACCCTGCAGAGCGGCAGAGTCCAGTATTAACTAGGTCTTCTTCAAGCTCACACTCACTTCCTCCAGCCACCTTCTCTGATTTGGTTTCCTCTGTGTGTTTTGCAGTCTAAGATGAAGAATACCAACCAAGTTGAGCTGCTTTGTGTGGGCTTAGCAGGCACCAGGGTGACTAAGGCTGGCTCCATCCATAGGTAGGCTCAATTTCACTGCTGCTAGTACCTGAGATGCAAACCTGCCATCACCTGGTGTACCTGTCTGCTGCTTCCTCTACCTCCCCGTGGTTTGTCTGACCTTCTGTATTCACACTGGCTCTGAGTCTATCCAGCTGACTCCAGAGGCAGATTCTGGAAGAAGTCTGTACTCTGTGGTTCCCTTAAATCCTGCTCCTTCAACAGCACAGTTGGACTTACTGAGATCCAGGCTAGCACCAGCTTCCTGCTCACACCCAGCCATCTCCTCAGTCAGCTCAGCTGACAAGAAGAAGGCTACACTCTTTACAGGCACAACTTCAGCATCAGGAAGGAAGGGCCATGAGGTACCACGTGGGCCAATGCTCTGACATATAAACAAACTGTACTTGTTCAAACCCCTCCACTGAGCCTGGTCACGGTGAAGGCCCTCTTTCTCTTCCTGAAATGGCTCTTATGTCTACATTTTTATAGTACTTTACAGATATCTCCTCACACTTTACTTGATTTTCATGACAATTGTAAGAAGCAGACAGACTGGCTTCACCCCAACTCCAGTTTAAGAAAAAACCAGAACCCAAAGAGGTTGCATGCTTTACTCAAGACCAACCCCACAGTTGGTGGTTATAGAAGTTGAGGTTGTTCAACTGGTGTAGAGGGGAGAAGCAGAGAGAAAACTGACCTGAGAGGACAGTTCAGTTTCCACTCAGAATCAGGGGACAAAGGGAACAGAATCAGAGACTCAGGCTCAAACCCCAGAGCTACCATTGACTGACAGGGGAAGTTACTCAGCCCCACTGATGGATTCTAAATGTACAGCACAGGATGGGAGGAAGACTCTCCCTACAGGGTCATCGTCAGATTCAAGTGACATTGGGAATACACGAGTCCATACTGCTGCCTCTCTCATCTGTATCTCACCAAAAGTCAGTTCACCAGCGTATAGGACCTGTGACAGTCTCCTGTCCCCCACCACTCAAATGCCTCTCAGCAATCTGTAAAGAGACATACCAACGCAAAGCTTTCCTCACACTCTCCTGAGAGGGGCCTACAGGACCAGCCTCTTCCCGTGGCCAACCAGATACTGCAACAGCAAACTCAGACCCAGAGAGAACAAGGCTGCAAGGGATGCGACCAGGCCTGAGCAAGCTTGTCCCTTTCTCAACGTTAGCTCCGCCAGCGATAAGCACTGGTCTACAGATATTTCCCTTAACACTTTCATAACACCTATCCATAATATTAATACATTATCAAGATTCATAGATTTAGTGTTTCATTTACATACTTTCAAAATCCTCTCAGGTCTGTTTTCTCTCTGTCTCTCCCCTCTACACCAGAAATAGGTGGGAAATAGCCCGGTCAGCATGGCTTTCCTCAGAGCCCTGGACTCAACTCTGCCTCTTTCTGATCCTACAGTCAATCAGGACTGGATGGCAGCTCGGCCTTCCAGCTTATAGACAAAGTAAGAAAGGACAAGCATCGTGGGCTGTGGGAACTAACTGCTCCTGAGGTGGAAGGGAGAAGTTGGTCTAAAGTGGAGAGGCAGCTCCTGAAATTGTAACCACAATGAAACCCTTCAATAACCACTGCCTACTTACTTCTGTCCAGAGTCAACCTTTGGTTTCACTTAAATTTACTAAAGTGCTATGTGACTAAATCTTGTCTCCAGCAGACTACAATGAGGATCACAGAAGAATTACTTGTTATTTGTGAAAACATAATTAGGGCTTAGGATGTAACTTGGTGGTAATGTGTATGTATGCTTTTCATGCACAAAGCCTTGGGCTTGACTGATCCTTAGGGATGGAAAAGAAAAGGTGAGAAACAAAATCAGGAGTGGGGAAGATAAAGGAGAAAGGAGAAGGAAGGGGAAAGGTGTAAGAAAGACATTTAAGAGCCAGGCAGTGGAGGTACATGCCTTTAATTCCAGCACTTGGGAGGCAGAGGCAGGCAGATTTCTGAGTTCGAGGCCAGCCTGGTCTACAGAGTGAGTTCCAGGACAGCCAGGGCTACACAGAGAAACCCTGTCTCAAAAAACAAACAAAAAAAACAAAGAAAGAAAGAAAGAAAGAAAGAAAGAAAGAAAGAAAGAAAGAAAGAAGAAAGGAGAGAAAGAAAGAAAGAAAGGAAGGAAGGAAGGAAGGAAGAAAGAAAGAAAGAAAGAAAGAAAGAAAGAAAGAAAGAAAGAAAGAAAGGCATTTAAAGAATAAAACTGTGAAGCTGGAGAGATGGTAGTTAGTTAAAAGTGTTCACTGTTCTTGAAGAAAAGCCAAATAACTTGGTTCCCAGCACACATGTCAGGTGTGCAGGGCAGCTCACAATCTACTGTAACTCCAACTCCCAGGAATACAATCTTCTAACTACCAAGGGCACCTGCACTCACAAACACACACACACACACACACACACACAAACCCTCACCCCAGATCCACTTGGATATATACTGAGTATCTTGTAACCAATGGGAACGTAAAGACCTCAGCCTCATAGACACAGCTAGAGAAGAGGAATCACAATTTGGGCATCTCATCATATAGGTTCCACTATGCCAGAATGCCAGAATAGAGAAAGCAAATGAACCCAGAATGGCCTCAGAGAACTAGAACAAAATCCAACTCGGATGGCAGAAGGAAGTTCTTTACCTTAAAAATGGTGTTTTCTTCCTCTTGTTGGGGGCTGTGCCGTGTGGCATGTTTCCAGGGGATCTGGAAGCGTTTGGAATCTCTATGTAGCCAGATGAGACCAGGGTAAAGGCCACTGTCTACCTGGGCCACCAGCCAGGGCTTCAGCCGGACTCTTCGAGGGTGGAGGGCCATGATCTAGAAGTAGGGAAAATGGAAGAGTGAAGCTAGTCACTGGGAACTTTCCCAGCCACTGTTCCCCTGTGCTGTGGCTACAGTTTCACTTGATTACAGCAAAGAAATTAAATATGGCAGTAAACTGTGCCAGAGAGAAGAGAAGGAAAGAAGTAAAAGGGTTCTTTTGATTCTTACTGCAAAGCCATTTATACTTCATGCTCTGGCTAAATCAGACTTATCATGCAAGCAGATCACATTTCTTCTATTTAAATCCTTAAGCAGAGAAATGAAAGGTGATGTCATCTTCGCTGGAGCAGAGCTTCCTTTGGGGCTCTGCAAGGTTAAAGGCAACTGCTCTTTTCAATCTCGCCTCAGGAGAAGGAAGGAAAGTTTTGGAAACTTTGGGCCAGAAGCTAAACAAAGTGTCTTTCCAAGAAGACAATGGAGAATGGCTACTTGAGAGAAGCAGGTGAGGGACCGGCCCTGGTTCCAAAGTCCTCACTTGGGTGAGCAGGCAATCTTTCCACCAACCCAGACAGCCTTCCTTCGTTTGGCTTCTAGCAAAAAGAGTCCCAGCTGATCTCCAGTGCCTGAGGTACAGCTTGAGAACACTTCCCCACTGTAAGCCTGGGAAAGCTCTAAGAAGCCCTACAGTAACCAAATTCTGTTGTCACAGCTAAGCCCTGCACAGCTAAGCCGGCCTCCTCACCTGGGTCTGTTTATCTCCCCACAGAGGCTGGAGAAAACCAACTGGTTCCAGGCGCCAGGCTGGGTAAAGTCTGCGATTGATTCTCCTGGAAACATGGACGCTGCAGATAACATTCTACAGCAGCCAGCACTCATGGCCCAAGACAAAGGCCTGTGGATCCCGTGCCAAAGTCACTCGCTAGAACACTGTCTGCCTGGGGTACTGTGTTAGATTCTTTCGGAAGAGATCATGTGTGTTCAGGGTAGCACAGACACTTTGGGGGTTTTAGGGTTCTTGTTTTGTTTTTACTTAAGATAGAAACGGACACCTGGAAAAAGTAAGTCATTCCACAAATATTTGTTCACCAGCAGCCGTGTGCCAAGCACTGTGTTAATTACAAACATCATTCATGTTCTCTGCCTATGTCTAGTCCTTCTTGAGGAAACCACACTGAGACTATAAGCCCCACGATGGCCTGAAAATGCTACCTTCTTCACACCAGAAAACCCTTACCAGGGTCACAGTTCTGAAATGAAGCCAGTTGAATCGGCTGAATGACCTTCAGAAAAGCTTAACCATGGGTGACCCCTAACACCACTTCTTTCCCTGGGCAGGTTCCACCCAAATAGAGGGAATTCAACCCAACTCAATTTCTGGCACTTTAAGAGCAAGGTAGGACCTGAGCCTTCTGACCCAATTACCAAGTCCAGCAACTGAAACCTTCCCCCTGGGAGCACAGCCTGCTGGGCAGGTGAGCTGAGCATAGAGCCTTCTAGAGCCCTTGCTCTTGGCCCTGGTTTGGGGGTTCTTCACAGGGCCTCATATGGAGCCATTAAACCCAGGGAGCATGTGGACACCCAATGAGAAGGGACTACAAGGCAGGAGGACTGAAGATCAAGGTCTCAAGGGTTACATGAGACCCTACCTCGAAAAGAAATATCGAAAAGAAATCAATACCCCAATGCCAAGTGCTTCCTTCTCCTACGAGGTCCTACTCTTCCTAGAAGAAGGCGGGGCAAGAACCAGGGAGAAGAGAGCAGACCTATTAGCCTAGCCCTGGACACCTATTAGTCTAGCGCTGGGCTAAGAACAGCCCCACTGCAGTCCTGAGAAGACCTGACTCTGGGTTTGTCACGCATGAGAAATCCACCTCTTGTTGGACAATGCACCTGAGGGCTTATTATAGTTGATTCATAACCATCAAGAACAAGTTGAAGACACTCATGACAGTAGTCTGCACTGGCGAGGCAAGAGCCACCCAGGCCACTGGTGATGAAGATCAGCACTCTGGATTCACCATGTTCTCCCAAGATGGGGCCATACATGTGTGACTCCTCAGCCTGCCCTCCTCCTCTATCTTACTTCCTCCTCTGCAACCCTCTCTGACTTCTAAAAGTCAGCCAGGAGTTCCCCCATCTGTCATCCGAGATTCTTAGA
>NW_022196891.1:90384785-90385004 GCF_008632895.1 Mastomys coucha | reverse complement strand
AAAACAGCCAAGATGTCAGAGAGGGGAAATGGTTTATTAAATCAAATCCACAGGCTATGAACCCCACAGCCACGGCTGTACAGTAGTATCTCCACTCCACAACACACAGAGGCACAAACCAGGAAAAACATTGCAAGGTACCATGAATGATATATGTAGTGCTTGCCCAGAGCTACATGTTACACGTCTCTGTATGCTTACATATATATATATATATAT
>NW_022196891.1:90366123-90384775 GCF_008632895.1 Mastomys coucha | reverse complement strand
TATATATATATATACATGACCCACATTTTGTTTCTATTCCTAATTATTTAAAGCTGCAGCAGCATTTTTCTACACCACAGGACAGTGACACTTCTCAGGATGGATAGCAGTGCCATCTTCCACATCAACCACACAAGGATAAGGTTAAGTGACCTCTACTTTACCTCTGGGTTACACCAAACCCTGCCTTTGTGCCCTGCACTCTGAGCCTCCCCCAGTCTACAAATAAACCAATAAGGACCCCCGAGGAGGAGGCACCACACTGAGAGGAAGAGATTAAAAACACCTAAGTCAGACCTCTCTAAACCTTCCAGCCACTGAAGCTGTTGTTCTCCAGCTGCTACCACAAGAAAATGAAAGGTCTGCTTTCTCTGACAGGTAGGAACCATCCAGTGTTAAGGCCACCACCCACCTTCTCACTGTGAGCAGAGGGCAGGGGCACTAACTTTCTTTCCTCTCATTGCCTGTTACAGGAGCGGATCCTTTATAATAAACACCCCACCGCCTTTGCAGTCCTCGCTGGGCTTTCCAGGACCACAGACCTCAAGCTAGAAGGCTGTGGTGGTTTGGGCCGGGTCTCAAAGGCAGCTGTTGGGACCGTCCTCGTTTCCCATTCTTCCTGAAGGGAACTGAAATGCCAGCTCCGGGGATTTTTGCAATGCTTGGGAGTAAATGCTGGGCTCCTGATCACAACTTCACACACCTCCTCCCTGTGGTTTTGGATTTGGTGGATGACAAGGCCAAACTGTGGGCCACTGTGCTGTCATGAGTGACACAGAGATCTAACTAGCAACATCACCAATCTCTGCCCAAGCACCTTCGCCCTCTCCCTTCCCTAGCTTCCATCTTGATACCCATCAAAAAAAAAAAAAAAAAAAAAAAAACAGGGAAGGCCAGTAACCACTTTCGCTCGGTAGAGCGAAGCACAGCAGTCCAGGCCTCCCTTCCAGGCAGGTATGGGAGACTTTCTGCTCTCTGCACCGCCTCCAGCCCCTTCAGGCCAGGAGGGCCTCACCCGCAGAGCTGCCACGCCTGGCGCCACCCTCCCCAGCTCCTAGCTTGACTACCTGGAACTCCACAGACGTCTCCCAGGCCCAGTGTGAGCGGCCTTGACTGTGTTAAGACACTCGGAAAAAGGAAAACAAAACCGCCCAAACCCTAGGTCGTCCTTATCCCGATTTCCCCTAAACAGCCACTAGGACCCAGGGCCTCGGGGCCTGGGAAGTCCCCGCTGGGACACAGGAGCCAGCCTCTAAGTAAGCTAGTTAAAACCGGAGGGGCTAGATTGGAGGGGATGCCTTCGCTCCATCCGTGCGATGAGCAGGCGGAGCAGAAAACGAGCTCTTTCTGCGGGAGGGGATCAGAAGGGGCCCGGTGCCGTCCCAAAACTACTTGGAGAAGGGTACCCAGCACGCAGCCTGGTGCGGGACACGGAACCCAAGCCAGCTCCCCCGCCCACACCAGCTCCAATGTGCCCGGCCCCACCCGTCAGGTGTCTGTCCTCCCTCAGGTGGCTTGCCAACGCCGGCGTCCCCACCTGGGCTCAGTCGGTGCTCAGGAGCAGGTGCACAAGAGTTCACGCCGCCGCCGCAGCACAGGCGCGCTCCCCCGACGGCTAGGTGCGGCTGGGAACCGCGGGTTCCTCTGCGGCCCGCACAGGCCCGCACCTGCCCAACTCGGTGCCCGGTGCTCAGAGCCTAGCCCGAGATGCCACAGCCCCTGCACCGTCTGGTCACGCCCTCCAGGTGTGGCCACATCCCCCGGAGCTCAGGATTGGTGCATTACGAGAAATCTGATACTCTGCGTTCCTGGGTTGCCATCCCCGCCCTGCCTCTTCGTCACCCTACGCCCCTGCCACCGAGTGAGGGAGCGGTCCCTGTGTGGGCCTCACCCTGCGGGTGTCCGATCATCCTGGGGACTTGGGGGGGGCGGGTGGGTGGTGGCTGTTAGGAGGTCACGTCGAAATAGAAGAGCGTAGCCCCTCCCGTAGTGACCCTGAACAAGTGAGGGTTTTGAGACTGGGACCTGCGTAGGTGGACTTGGCTTTGAGAAGCTACTCCAGGACTTGTCAATGCACCTTCCAGAACTGCTCGTGGACCCCGTGTTCTACCTTACGTTCTCATCTATTCAAAGACGTCCGAATTTCCACTTTTCTCATTCTCCATGAAGTGCTAGTTGAAAGCACAGACCCTGGAGCTAGTTGTGGAGTTCAAACCCTGCCCCCCCCCGACCCCGACCCCGCCCCCACCCCCGTCTTTATCAGGCACTAGAGACCGAAGAAAGTTTTCTCAGCTCTCTGGGCTTCCGTTTCTATTCTGTAGAGTGGATTTCTAAATCGGACTGCCTTACCGATTATGTGGACATTCAATATGTGTCCACTTTCGGTTATTATTGAAGTGAGGGTAGGATATCCCACAATGCCTTGCAGAGTAAGAGTGTCTTTTCTGTCACCTGGAGTTCGTCCTGTATGCCTTGACGAGTGTCATCCAACTTCCCTAGCCATAGATCAACTATGAAAGCAGAGTCCAGGCAGTGAGGCAAACCCCTCACCAACAAACACCGCTGTCACAAGGAGATGGAATTTGGGTGAGGCACTTAGGACGAAGACTGGGGATGTAGCTCCTTTATAGAGTGTTTCCCTAGTATATCAAGGCCTTGGGTGAGAACCTCCCCGCTGCCATAAGAATAACAGCAATGAAGGACGCCCACCACTCAGGAGACTGAGGTGGGAAGACCAAACCTTCCTAGCCTAATACTGTATAGAGTGAAGTTAGTATTAGGTTAGTATTAGCTGTCATCTGGATAGCCAGAGGACAGGCCTCTGGACTGTGGGGAGGTAGGGGGTGGGAGGACATGGGGGGTGTAGGGGGGGTTGTATCAATTAAGGTTAGACTCTGAGAATGTCTGCAAGGGATTGTCTTGATTAAACTAATTGATGTGGGAAGACCCACCTTAATTGTAAGCAGAACCATTCACGGGGCAAAAAGAAAAAAAAAAAAAAGGAGAAGCTAAGTCAGGCTTTAGCATGCATGCATCTCTGTTCCCAGCTAAGGAAACTTGAAGTTCCTAGATATTGAAATCCCAGGAGTGACAGGCTGTACTCACTCCTGAATTGGACCAGGAAAAACTTTTCTCCCTTAAGTTTCTTTTTCTGGTTATTTTATCACAATAGGACAGAAAAATAAGACAGTGAGTTTGAGGCCAGCCTGGGATCCATAGTGAGACCCTGTCTCAAAACAGTAAAGTAAGGTGATTAAGGGAGAAATTGCAGATTGGTGTTGTGATGGGCTGAGGGAGGGCCCTCCCCAGAACCAGAGTGCAGCTTTAATTGGATGCTTAAAGATGTGATGGAGTTAAAATGAGGTCATTGTGTTGGTTCTAATCCAATGTGACTGCTGTTCTTATAAAAGAAGGAGAGTTGTACACAGGCATCATGAATATGATTCAGAGATAAGGGAGAAGACGTCACTGAAAGTCAAAGGCAGAGGCCCGGAATAGTTTCCTTCCTACAGTCCCCAGCTGAATGAACACCACAGCACTGCCCTTCTAGATGCCTGAATGACAAGACAGCAAAGAATCTGTCTGTGGTATCTATTCTGGTGAACGTAGTAAATTAATATAAGTTGGCTGGAGAGCCCCTGGTTGATGATAGATGTAGGTTCACTCCTAGTCCCAGCTCAGCTTGGGATGTCACCAGGCAAAGGCTTGGGATGGCAGGGAGGCTCTGAAGCCTGACTCAGTCAGCCTCTGCTTCAACCACTGCTTGTGGCCACTCTTCCCTCTGCTCAGGGGAGGGGCTGGCTCACCAGTCCAGCTTACTCTCTAGGACTGATGCTTAGGAAAGCTCAAGTCTTCCCTTGGGGGGAAAGGGGATAGGGCTGGCTCTTGAAACCAAGCAATTGTCCTTTCAAGTGTATGCGCAGGGGAAGACTACCCAAGGCCTGTCACCTGACAGAAGCCGGGAGCCCAGACATGGTATTCATTCTTGCCCTAGCTGAAACTCCCAGGACTAAAGTGATGTCTCAAAGATCTTCTTTACAAGTATTTTTGAAGTGTAAGGGGTTGAGTGTGACGTTTGCTTGTAATCTCAGCATTTGAAAAGTTGAGGCAGGAGGATCGTGAATTCAAGGCCAGCCTTGGCTACATAATAAGGTTGAGTCCAGCCTCAAAATCAAGACACACATTTTAGAGTGAGGAAGACTTAAGCTGGAGGAGTAAATTTTCTAGTCCAGACATTGGGGACATAGCAAATTAGTAAAGTGCTTGTCCAACATATGCAAAGCCCTGGGTTCAACCCCCCCAACACCACAAAAAGTAAGTAAATTCTCTAGTTCAAGGCTAAGACTGGCTTAGAAATGTCTGTTTGGTCCACACTGCGTGCGTCCTAAGCACTGGAAAGTTTCATGTAAGCTCTGGTGTTCACAGTATGTCTTTAAAAGTCCTACTGAGGACAGACACCTGGACAGCTGCCCATGCAGAGGGAATCTGTACATTGTAGTTAATACAAAATACCCTATTACAGTGGTTCTCAACCTTCCTAGTGCTGCAACCCTTTAATATGCTTCCTCACGTTATGGCAACCTCCAACCATAAAATTATTTTGTTGTTACTTTACAACTGTAATTTGCTATGGTTATGAGTTATAATGTAAATATATGATATTCAGGATAGCCTGTATGTGAACCCAAAGGGGTCTTAGCCCACAGGTTGAGAACTACTGTCCTATTGGGTTTACTCAGTTAATTACATGAAACTGAGTATTAAACCTAAGATCTAGGGAGCCTCCCTTCATAGAAGAGGTCTCAGAGAGGTCAAGCAGTTTTCTCAAAGTTGTACAGCTGAGTAGCAGCAAAGCCAGGTCTCCTAGAGCTCAGATTTGAGGTTCTTTCTAATTGGACTTTGCTCAGCACCCCAGCCAGGCTTTATTCTGACTAGTGCTATACTGAGTACTAAACCACAAATCAGACACTGAGGAGGGCACAGTTGTTAACACAGTGTGAAGAACAAAACTCCAGTTCTCATTTCACTTCCTGAAGAAGCAACAGGAAGGAGGAGGTAGGGACCAACCAGGAAAAAAACCCAGATCCCAGTAGAGAACCTGAGGTCTCTTTTGCTTGAGAGAAGCCTCATCTGTGTGGGCTGGGGATAGGGTATCCTGTGAGCCCCATAATGTCCTGGAGGAATGGATTCTATGTTCTCTTTAGAAGCTCAGTCCCCGCTGCCATGGTTGGGCCTGACCTCGCCTGTCATCTTACCCTGTGTTGTTGCCCAGGTGCTGACTCACCAGTGAGTCTGAGTTTCAGGCAGTAGTCAAATACTGAAGTGCAAGGAGCCCTGACTCACACACAGCGCAGAGAGCTGGGGAGTCCCTCCTCTATCCAGTCTCCTCTCATTTTGTGGGAAGGAGTCTCCTTCGCTGCTGGAGACGTCAACTTCTATTAATATTGTGCACATGACAGTAAAGCAGCGATACCCAGTCCTCCTATCTTCTTGGCAGAGCAAAGGGTGAGGTAAAACTGGAACCCCAACCAGAGCTTCTGCAAGGGAGGCCTGAGCCTTACGGTAGCCAGTGACATTAGCTGCTTTCCCAGAATGTCTTCAGTACAGTGGGCTGCTAAAGAGGGCTGGATGACGTCAAGCTAAGCAATCCAGCCCTGAACGCTCATAACAAAACCCAGACCCAGGCAGCCTTCTAGAAGGCATATTCCACAGCCCATGGGACTGCCGCTGTCTTGGCCCTGGTCACCTCTGGCTTCATTCCGTCATTTCAAGGTCTCAGAACTACAAATGAACCTCAAAGCCCGGCTTAACTGTGATGCGCATGGCTTGTTGCTCATATTACTGCTTCCTCTGCCCTCTGACCCCTGTGCATGGCATCCTGGAGTTGTCAAGATGCCAAGGAGCAGCAGCAAAAACAAATAAACAAACAAGCCTCACTTTCTACCTAAGGCCGTGAACAGACTTTGGCTCAGGCTCTAGATCTCCCTGCTGAAGTGCTCAGCTATTCATTTCTGACTCTATCCTTAAATCAAACACAATACTGAAAAGCGCTGTCAGAGACACCCCTTTGCTCCTGGGTGGGAGGAGAAGAGGGTAAAAAAGATGAGGTGTGTCCCTCAGAACTTAGTTAGCTCACCCTGGGGCTCTCCATCTGTGCTGTATCCCTGTCCCGAGAATCTCAGATTCCATTTCTCTCTCACCCTGATGTGAGGGGTTTCCATCATCTACAGCACTGTGTGTGTGTGAAAGTTTACATTTCTTCAAGGACAGAGCAGTGGGCAGGCCGGGGTCAATAGTAAACAGCCTACCCTGTCACCAGAGACTGGTAGGAAAGAAAGTGTCTTAAAAGTGGCCAAGTGCTATGAGGTGAGAGCCGACTTCACTGTTATCAGCTGTTCTTGGTTTTGCTGTGTGTGAACCATACTTACCAGGCCTTTCCCCAAAGACAGCCAGATGGGAACTCTTGCCAACTCTCCTGGTACAGCACTGGACTCAGTATGAGTTGAATAACTTCACACAGTTCACTGACTTTAGAAAATGAGGTGTGGACGGATGCTGACTTATTCTGTGGTGAAGTGGAACAAGAAGCTATACCTCGGTCCAGCTGAGTAGCCAGACATGTTTATCTCTTTGCATTGTTTGGATCTCTCCAGTATAATAACAGTGAGAACTAGAGACACATAAATATTAATCCACAGGTGAGGACAGGGCACACACCAAGCGTGAGAAGGGAGCTAAGAATAGAGGGAAAAGGCTATAGTTGTGGTTCAACTGGCAGGATACTTGCCCAATGTTCAAGTCCCGGGTCCTAGCTTCAGCGTCACTTAACACCAGGCATGGTGGACCTTTTAATACCTGCATTCATGACCATGATGTGAAGCAGGAGGATCCAAATTTCAAAGTCATTCCCAGACACATAGTCAAGACCAGCCTGGGCTACATGAGGCCCTATTTCTTGAAAAACAAAAAATAGCAAAACAAAACAAAACAAAGGAGCTGGGACATGCATCACTGGGTAAATTGTTTGCCATACAAGTACAAAAGCCTGAATTCAATTTCCCAGAATTCATGTAATACCCAACAAGGAAGTGTTCCTAAGGTGAGGTGAGACAGGGGACTCTCTGGAAAATTGTGGGCTGGCATATGTAGTAGTGCACACCAAAGAGACCCTCCCTCAAAAACAGTGGAAGGCAAGGATTGACGCAGAAATTGTTCTCTGACCTCCTCCTACACACCCATGGCATATTCATACTCATACTCATTCCTACGAATGTACACACAGAGAGAGACAGAGACAGAGAGGCAGAGAATAGAGAATGAAATCAACAAGGTATTAGAAGGCAAAATATTACTTCAGCACAAACAAGGGAGAAGCTACTTAGGTTATAAAGTTCCCCGCTGACTGCCGATCCACACTTAGCAAAACACAAGCAAAAAAAATGAATAATTTTTTTTAGATTTAAAAAAATGTTTATTTATGTGTATGCATGTGTGCCACATGTGTGCAGAAGCCCTTGGGAGTCATAAGAGGCTTTGGTCCCCTGGAACTGGAGTTACAGACAGTCGTAAGCTGCCATATGGGTGTTGAGAAGCAAACTCTGTACAAGAGCAGTAAGTGCTCTTAATGGGAGTGGGGTGTTGAGGGGGAGACATTCTCTTGGAGACAGGGCAGAGGAGGAATGGGATGAGGAACTGTCGGAGAATGGACAGGGAGGAAGGAGGATAATGACTGGACTGTAAAAAAAAAGATTAAAGATAATTTTTGAAAAAGAAAGAAAATTCAGGAAATACTTTTTGTTTGTTTGTTTTTTTTTTAAGTGTTCTTAACCACTGAGCCATCTCTCCAGCCCTGGGATTTATGTATTATTTTTATTTTATTTATTCTATTTTATTATGCATTATGTGTATGAGTGTTTTGCCTGCATGTACATATGTACACCACACATATTCTTGAGAAAGTCAGGAAAGAACATCAGATTCCCTAGAACTGGAGTTACAGATGGTTGTGAGCTATTATTATGTGGGTGCTGGGAATTGAACTTGGGTCTTCTGCAAGAACAATAAATGCTCTTAATTGCGGAGCCATCCCTCCACCTATTTTAATGACCCCGGCAACTCTTATAAAGGAAAACATTTAATTGGGGCTGGCTTGCAGCTTAGAGGTTTAGTCCATTATTATCATCATGGCAGGAAACATGGCAGTGAACACGCAGGCAGACATGGTGCTGGAGGAGCTGAGAGTTCTACATCTTGATTGGCAGACAGCAGAAGGAGACTGTGCTACTGGGCCTAACTTGAATAGACCTCAAAGTCTGCCCCAGAATGACACACTTCCTTCAACAAAGCCACACCTACTCCAACAAAGCCACACCTCCTAATAGTACCACTGCCTTTGCAGTAAGCGTTCAAGCACATGAGTCTATGGGGGCCATACCTATTCAAACCACCACACCATCCCACAACAAAATGCTTTAAACATTGATTTTTGGTTTTGTTTTGTTTTGCTTTTTAAGGGGGGGGAAGAAGAAAGAGAACTTCTGTTTCCATCGATGAACATGTGGCTTGTGGTTGCGTTTCAGAGAGAGCACGGGAGCCCTCAGGAAAGTGAAATGTACTCAAATGTGCCTCAACCTCCCTTCCCCTGCCTCCTAATTGCATCTGCCTCAGTTTACCCTCCTTACTGTCTCGTGGGCTCAACAAATGTGACTTGTTACTGCTGCTGGTTCACTCACACTCTTGTCTTTAGACAAGCACAGCTCCGGGCTCTAGTCTCCATCCAATAAAAGCCGGAGAAATCTCAAAGCATGAGTCTAGACGCTGAGTTGGGCAGAGAGTATAGGGTACCTAGCTTCTGAGGATTGGACCAGGAGTGAGGCCTGAGCATAGATTTCAGAACCTAATGAATATTTCTGATGGACAGAGATGAGAAAGGATAATTGATAGGGTTTTTTTTGGCCAAGTAGTAGCCTTGTCCTTAATCCCTCTGCCTCAGAACTTTCTCTTAACTTGGTCCATTTCTCAGCCTTAGCTGAGACCAACTTCCAAGAAGTAACCTCTAAGCTCCATGAAAAAAGGCAGAGATGGTGACTGCAGGTTCTCTCACACTTCTGGAATAGTCAAAGAGACAGAGTCTTGTCCATACAAATTCTACCACATTGCACAAAACTAATTCAACACCACGCAAAGAGTCATTTGATCTGGTTCATGCCCCTAAACACGCACAGTCCAGAACCCATCTGTTTCTACAGCCTAAATCTCAGCTTTGTCCCAGCTCAGGTTCCACAGTCCACAAGAACACAAGAGCTCAGTGACTAGGCAAGCCCTCGGCAGCAAAAATGGTTCAGAGCTGCCATAGATGGACCAACCAGCCCAGAGCCCTGAGTTCACCTCACATGACACATACCTTCATTCATACTTTGGAAAACAGTCACTGGGCAGCTACTGGACACTAGAGATTCCCTCCCTTGAGAAATTTCCCCACTCCTGTGGTCTCCCTCCATTCCCACTGAAGGTCTCTGTCTCCACTTCTGTGTTCTTCTGTTACTGCAACCACTTCCTCATTGTCTGCTCCTGCAGTCACCTCCCAGACCCACACCAGTATGCCTCAGTCAGCTTGAGCCCCAAGCCCATTGTTCTGCAGCTCAAGAGCTTTCTACCACTCCCTAATGTTTCCTAAATCAAGACACTGCATCCACTCAGCCAACAGATGTGTTTCATGTACTTACTGTGTGCCAGGCTCTGCACTTGGTGCTGGGAGCACAGCAGGGAACATGACCGACCAGTGGCAGCTTCTGCTCTCAAGCTCTCAAGGCGTTACATTCTAGTAGAGTAATCAGGAGATGGACAAGAAAAGTAAAACTTGGCAGTTAATGGTAACCCCTAAGAACAGCAGGGCAGGAGTCTGGGACGAAGTGTGGTCAGAAAACTAGACTAAGTAGGAGATGATACGGGAATGGAGAAATCTAAGAACTTATGGAGGAACTGGGTATTTCCGGAGAGAAAAACACCAGGCAGACCACAGACCAGCTAAAGGCCTTTTCTGTTCCCAATCTCGACAAAAAGGTCATCCCAGAAAGCAGGGCAGGCAGGTGCAAGGGGCCTGAGGCAAGAGCGCACCAGCATCTGAGTGCTCAGAGTAGATAAGGAGGTCAGTGTTGCTGAAGCAGGTTGAGCAGAGAGTGGGGAGTGAGTGAGGGGAGAATTGTAGGAGATGGAGCTGGAGACACAAGTGTTGACTCCTGCATGAAGCATTAGGAGCCATGACGGCTTCTGAGCAGAGGAGTGAAACAATGTATCTGTCTGCAGGATCATGTCAACTACGGCATCTCAGAAGGGCAGGTGGGGAACCAAAAAGCCCTTTCCCACTGAAGCTACCTTTTCCAACCATGCCTCACCACCCAACCTTCTTCCCTGCAACCGTCTCAAAATTATCTCCCTTGATACGCTTTGGGTTTTGTTTGCTTGATTATTCCATTTTGTTCTGACTTTAGATTATTTTCAGACAGGATCTCACATAGCCCAAGCTGGTCTCAGACTAACTCTCTAGCTATGGGTAATCTTGAACTCCCATTCTCCTGCACCTGTAACTTCTCTAGAGTTACAGGCTTTGAATACATTTCCACCTGCTGATCCTTGACCAAGTCTCCAGCAGAGGCACTTGGGATGAAAAGGTCTGTCTCTTGAGCAGGTAATGCCATTCCTTCCCCAGTCACTTAGATAGAACTTTGTTTAGTGTTCATATTTTGTTCTTGTTTATTGAGAAAGCTGAGTGCTTTTTGCAAATTGTCACCAGTCAGAAAGCTCCCAGCCCCAAATGAAGTCTTGTTTTGTTTTGTTTTTTTTTCGATACAGCGTTTCTCTGTATATCCCTGGCTGTCATGGAACTCACTCTGTAGACCAGGCTGACCTCGAACTCAGAATTTGCCTGCCTCTGCCTCTCAGGTGCTGGGATTAAAGGTGTGCGCCACCACTGCTCAGCCCAAATAAAGTCTTAACTGAGCCATTTACATCTTAGAGGATCTCTAGATCATGTGACATGTGGCCCCCTAGCCTTTTCCCTCCAGGAAATTCTTCCTAAAGGGAGAAGCTGTGTTTAAGACAGTGTTTGAAGTGTATCACTGGGTGTTCTAGATGGAAAAACAGAAGGAAATCCATTTCAGGCCAAATGGATAGTGTTGCCAAGGTTAAAAGGTGTCCTGTGGGAGGAGGGTCAGAACACACCGGTCAGCCTGACTGACTTCAGCACGGATGAGGTAGACTGGGAACTGCCTGAGGGGGCCTAGGTGTCCTCCAGAGGAACGGAACACTCCCATTTACAGTGAGGGCTTGTGGAAAGGCTTTCAGCAACAAACAGACAATATTCTGTAAGTTGAGTGTATCTGGAGATGTGAGTGCTTGGACCAGTGGAGAGCTTCCTTCTCTAAGGAGCTATCATTGCCCTACAGATTGTAGATGACAGGCCCAGTTTGCACTGGGAAATCAAGGTTCCTGTAAGCTTTGTGAACTTTGCATACGTTTGCAACAGTTCTAAACAATGCGAGCCTTAGAAAATATGAGCAGGGGTTAAGAAAAAGGCTCAGAGGAAAAGGCTGAGATTACTAGTTCTTTTTTCACAAGCATGAGGACCTAAATTCAAATCCTCCATCACCTGCATAAAAGTGTCCCTGTCTCTCTCTCTGAAAAGTGCCCGTGATCAGTTTCAAATCTGAATTGCTGAACTTTAAGATACATGAGCCAGCATGCAATGGAGACCCAATGCAGGCCAAGTTCTTCATTAGTTTCTACCACCCACTATCCTGGTGTTATTTCCTCCTGTGACCACTATCCTGCACATGATTCCTTCTACTTTTAAATCCCCAGAGAAACTTCAGACCCCATGTCTGAGACTGGCTCTTTTTCCTTCTAACTTTGTTCAAACCAAGGAATCAAATACAAAGCAGCAACACACCACCTGTCCCTCCTATTACAGAGACTCCTGAATGTCCCTGAGCTGCCAGCCACAGCAGTGGCTTCCTGGCCTGTAAGAGGCAGAGAACAGTCTACCAGGCCTATGCTGGCCAGGTGCCTGCCTAGCTAACTCCTGGGGTATCCAGGAAGCTTCAAAATAAAGCCTGCTCACTATTTGCAAAACATTCCTCACAGGACTGGGCAAAGCTGCCACATCCGCAGTGGTGGAGGGGGCTGATGATAGGGCCCCAGTGAGGAGGTATTAAGGGAACATGAACCAGTGCTGGAGGCTTCAAAGATCAGCCAATATTTCTATTTAGGTCTAGTTGAAATAAAACCCGTGCTTTCCCCTTTCTTCCCACCCACCCTCCCACACTCCCTTCTTCTCAGCAGTGCCTCATGAGCCATGATTGGCAGGCATAGATGAGGTAGTGTTGAGGTGCTCAGAGTGAGAAAGCAGAAGGAAGCACACCAATGTGTCTTGACAACAAATATAACTTGTTCAAAAGTTTGAGTGATTTCAGTTTTAGAATTCAAGTTTGAAACTTTGTTGTAAAATGTGCCGTTTGACTTCTCTTTTTATAATCTTTACTCAGCTGATTATAGTTCTTTTCCTTTCCTCTGACCAGTGATTTTCTACAGTTATCTATATAAGTTTCCTTGTCCTGTGTTTTATATGCTAAAGCAGGCAGCTTTGGCCTTCCCCTGGGTGATCTAAAATACACAGGTTCACTCATGCTCTCTCTCTCTCTCTCTCTCTCTCTCACACACACACACACACACACACACACACACACACACACATTACTCCACCTGAAGACTTAGGCCTGATTCTGTCTTTTGAGAACAGGCTGCCCCTCTGTACAGGAATTCCTAGAGCCACCTAGTCAGGTTCCTCTGAGCCCCTTTCATTTTCTTTAAACAGGTGGTATTGTTTTTTGATTTTAAAAAGTACTTTATCCAAGTCCTGGGCTGGTTCACAGGGAGTAGAAAGCTGCCCAGCCTGCTGTGGCACTGGCTTTTCTCTTAGGTCATAAGGGGAACTGGAGGCTCCATGCTGGAATGTTAATCTGGCCCAGAGGCCTGAAGTCATATCCCAGGATGTGAATGTACGTATGACCATCTGTCTTTCCCGGGGGTGTGAAGACCACAGCCACTCTGCCTTTGACCCTGACTGAGCCCAGGGGCAGGAGCTGGAGCTTCAGGAGCCTGGGAACCTCTCTGTGAGACTCAGTGTCTGGAAGCCCTGGGAGTTTCGCTCTGGCTCAGAGCAGACATGCAGCCTCCCAGTTACAAGTAGGAACCTGCCCTCCCTTCCCACCCAGACTGGGAAAGTGGTGGCATCTCTAGTTCAGGTCCAGACCCGCCTGGCAGCCGGATTCCACAGCCTGGGCAGGAAGCTGATCTCAGCCCAGTGACCATTTCCCTCTGGTTTTTTGTCAGAGGAATTTCCTCGCCAACAATCTATGATGACAGGGGTGGGCACAGGCTTCTCCTTGAGCTAGAGTGGTGGGGAGAAGTCAGGATACAGAGAAAAAAAAAGACAGAGGGTTGGGCAGTACTATTTGCAGACCCCCTTCCAGAAGCACCCCAAGTTGCAAGACAGAAAGAGATAGGGAAGGCTGGGCTGGCCCACTACACCCCTGGCCGGAATGACAAATGAGGGTGGGTTTGGCTGGGTCTGGGCAAGTCTTAGAGTCCATGCTTCCCGTGTCCCCGGGGGAATAAGGCCTGGTGTGCCAACCTCTCCTGCCTAAGTCTGCAGGTGGAGTAGTGTGTGAGTGCACATTTGTGTGTATTTGCATATGGGTATGTGTGAGAGTGTGTGAGTGAGCGTGTGCAAACCTGTGTGTTTTAGAACCCACAGAAAGGTAAAGCGCATAACAACACAGGACAAGGAGCATAATTTGAATTTCAAACTAACAACAAATAATACAAACTTTTTTTTTTTAAGTCCAAATTTACCCGAGTGCCTCTTATTTTATCTGGCTACCCCTATACTGAGGCTTTGGGACCTGGGCTAAGACTGACACTGGTTTCCTGGATTTTCCAGCTCCACTGGGGTAAGGGTGGTCCTTTCCATGGGCAACCCCTCACTTTGTGTCAGGGGATTTCTTGGGTGCTGGTTTTTCAGGCCACTTTGGGGGAGTCCAGACTGTACAAGGGCCAGCCTGCATGGGAGGAGCTGTGTGGCCACAGCCCCTTCACTTCAGTTCTTAAACTCTAGACGCTTTTATGTCGAGCGCTCCTGATCCAACCAGGGGTACCCTTTGAAGATGAAAAGGCCCACAGCGAAGCGCGCAGTGCCCTGTTGTAATTAACATCATTAAGAGCAATTTTTCTCATTGCCCTAAAGAAGCCTCACTTCTCATGAGGAACACCTACCCCACTCTCCCAGGGATGACCAGCCCATCAAGTCCAGCTCTGCCTCCCTGCCTTTTGCCACCTTGTGCTTGCCCTAGACTCGATTGTTCTGTTTTACCTCCACAGATGATTCTCCTGCAGGGGAAGGCACCTAGCCCTCCAGCCACAGTACCCACAGTCTCCTGGGACATGTGGATGTCTATCTTCAGGGTTGGAAGCACCTGAGGGAGCTACTTACCAGTCCAGCCCTGACTTTGGACCCAGTGGCAGCTGTAAAAGCTATAAAAGCTGCCTCTACCTCACCTCTCAGCCCGAGGGCCCTGACACTAGAAGAAAGGTTTCTTTGATTCTGCAGGGCAGGCTATTGCTGTGTAGTAGCTGTAATGAAGGATGAGGACCTTGCCTATGGGAGCTGCTCACACCATGACTGGGGAGCCCAAGGAATCTTCATCTTATTTCCAAGTTGTGCTTCCTTCTGCTCTATAGAACAGAATGATAGGCATTGTCTACAGAACATTTCATTCAATAACTCTGTAGCAAGGGGGAGAGGTTCATGTTTTCTGAGCTGTGTCAAATTAATCTATTCATAACAACAGAAGAAACACCTCTCTCTGTCTCTCTGTATCTCTCTCCTCTCTCTCTCTTTCTCTCTCTCTCTGTCTCTCTCTGTCTCTGTCTCTCTCTCTGTCTGTCTCTCTCTGTCTCTCTCTCTCTGGATTCCCAGGGCTCTTAGCCTGGGAGGAGCTCTCTCTGTCTCTGTCTCTCTGTCTCTGTCTTTCTGTCTCTGTCTCTCTCTGTCTCTGTCTCTCTTTGTCTCTCTCTCTCTGTGTCTCTCTCTGTCCTGTCTGTCTCTGTCTCTCTGTCTGTCTCTGTCTCTCTCTGTGTCTCTCTGTGTCTCTCTCTGTTTCTCTCTCTCTCTCTCTCTCTCTCTCTCTCTCTCTCTCTCTCTCTCTCTCCCTCCCTCTCTGGATTCCCAGGGCTCTTAGCCTGGGAGGAGCTCTAGAGCTTCCTGGAACACCTAGAGTGTGATTAGTATCTGGCCTGTTATGTGATTATCAAAACTCACAGAGATGCTCTGCTGTTGGCAGGGCAAGGTTTCTGCCTGTGTGCTCAATAATTTTGGACTGGTGGTGATGTCAACATAGAAAATTAGGAGCTAGAGAGATGGGTTGGCAGTTAAGATTACTTGCTGTTCCTCCAGAGGACCTGAGTTGGGTTCTCAGGACATTGGGCTCAAAACCAACAGTAACTCCACCTCTAGGGAGATCCAGTGCCCCTTTCTAGCTTCTCAGGGCACATATACAGCACATTCACACACACACACACACACACACACACACACACACACACACACACACAAATAAATCCTGTTTTAAATTAGCAAGTGATGATTCAATTCCCCTCCACCCAGAATCTATCACTAATTCCTTTACTTTGGTTCTGCCCTAGATTCTCTCAGGAAGCTACAAGAATGAACTCTGGAGCTCAGAGGTGTATGCCAGCAGGACCTGAGAGCATAGACCCCCTCCTCTTCACAGAATGAGCGTTCACATGCTCATACACCCTCAATCAGAGCCCCTCCCATCACACACTTATATTCGGAGGCAGCTCTGGACACCCAGATGTGCACACTCACACATACATACTTCCCTAGGAGCAGCAGAGCCAATGTGTCCCAACCCTGGCTGTTCCATTCAGTTTAATTTAATAAAAATAGTGCCTAGACAGCAAATGTCATTCAACAGCCTAACCGCAGCCCACACGGGGTGTTACTGACCTAGACTCTGAAATTCAGAGTCATCAGAACACATCAGATGAGTTAATTAACTAGGGTGTCTGACAAAGGCTCAGTGACACAGTTGTGATGAGAAATTGAACCTCCTCACAGGAGAGGCCAGACTCCAAATCGTCGACCAGGTCCACAAGCATACCATAGAAAGGAGAACCGTGGAAATAACATGGAGCTAGAACTGAGCTTCTCCAGTTCTCCATTATGCCTCCTTGGCATAATGTGAAGTCAAAAATATGTGGTTGTGCTCTTGGACCCCAAAAGTGTGGACCCTAGGCAGCTGCATCATCAGGAGCTGGTTCTGGTCTGGCAGCCTGAGGGTAAGCATCAGGAGCTGGGAATGCTGGGAGAGAACAGAGTAGAGCAGGGGAATCTGTTGCCCCTAAACACAACCAGATTGCAGTAGTATTGAAATTAGCATCTTTTGTGTTTGCTTTGTTTTGCTTTGTGACAGAATCTTGCTATGTTGCCAAGGTTGGTGTTGAACTCAAGATTCTTTTACCTCAGCCTCCTGAGAGCTGGGATTACAAGCCTGTTCCACCACAGGCAGCCTGGTGACAGCCTTTGACAGCCTTCAGGGAGAAAGGAGAAATGACTTCCTATGGAAGCTCATCAACACAGGAACTGTTGACTTAAAAAACAATCCAGTCCTTTTAACTGGAGGCCATAGCTCAGGGATCACTCTCCGACTTTTCCTCACCTGCCCCTTCTAAGAGAAAAGGCTGGAATTTTCATTTTCCAGTCAGGAAAACACAATTCTCTGAATGTTTCAACAACTTTTCAAGGGTGTTTGGTTTTTTGAAGACCTAACTCTAGTTCCAGGGAGCATTAATTAAAACAAACAGTAATTATAGACACAGGGTCTCATGTAGCTCATACTGGCTTCAAACTTGCTTTGTCAACTTAACAAAAAAACGAGAGTCACCTAGAAAGAAGGAACATCAGTAGAGGAATTGCCTCCATCTCATTGGCCTGTGGGCATGTCTGTCACATTGACCTGTGGGCATGTCTATTACATTGGCCTGTGGGCATATCCCAAGCACCTCAGAGAAAACAAAATGGGACCACAATGCCTGCCTTGGGATTTCCCCCACACTCTTCTTTTCTCATAAGTCATCACACTGGCTGACTGTGCAAAGAGTAGTCAGGGTTTCTGTATGCAAGACAGCATGTGATGGATGAATTCACAAAACCTGTACTGAATCCAGGTCAGGCCATCCCAGGTAGTATTAGTCAATTTCCTTTACTTTCCGTACATAGCTTACACTTTCATTAAAAAGTGTTTCTCTCTCTCTGTCTGTCTCTCTGTTTCTCTCTCTCTCTCTCTCTCTCTCTCTCTCTCTCTCTCTCTCTCTCTCTGTGTGTGTGTGTGTGTGTGAGAGAGAGAGAGGGGGGGGAGACAAAGAGACAGAGAGAGACACAGAGAAAGACACACACATACACACACACACACACACACACAGAGAGAGAGAGAGAGAGAGAGAGAGAGAGAAAGAGAGAGAGAGAGAGAGCGCTCAGGAACTGTCTTAGTTTGGGTTACTATTGCTGTGATGAAACACCATGACCAAAAGCAACTTGGAGATGAAAGGGTTTATCTTATTCACAGTTCCATATTGTCAAAAGCAGTGAGGGCAGGAACTCATGCAGAACAGGAACCTGGAGGCAGGAGCTGATGCAGAGGTCATGGAGGAGTGCTGCTTACTGGCTTGCTCAGTCTGCTTTCTAGTGGAACCCAAGCCCACAGCCCAAGGATGGCACTACCCACAATGGGCTTCCCCACTAGTAGAAAAACTGCCTTACAGCTGGATTTCCTAGAAGCATCTTCTCAACTGGGGATCCCTCTTCTCTGCTGTCTCTAGCTTGTTTCAAATTGGTGTAAAACTAGCTAGTATAAGAATCATGGTAGAAGATGGGGCAGAAAGATTAGAAGAGCCGAAGAGTCTTCTGGCCATGACAGGACCGCTGAGCTCATGAACCCATAGAAGCTTTGACTGCCTGCAAAAGATCAAAGTAAGATCAAACTAACCAGCATGAAAGAGAGGGCTTCATGAGCCCTAACCTAAGTTAAGGAGCTATCAGCAGTTGATGGGTAAATCAGTTTTCTTTTGTTTTGTTTTTTTTTTTTCTTTTTCCAGACAGAGTTTCTCCATATAGCCCTGGCTGTCCTGGAACTCACTCTATAGACTAGGTTGGCCTTGACCTCAGAAATCTGCCTGCCTCTGCCTCCCGAGTGCTGGGATTAAAGGCATGAGATCAGTTTTCTTTTTAAGGCTGTGGCCTCACACACTACAGAGGCAGTATACACTAAAATCAGGGGACTAGGGAAAAAAAAGAGGACATGAAATTTGGAAGGGGTAGGATTTCGGGGTGGTATAGCTGAGGGAGAAACAGAGCAAATATCATTAAAATATATTGTAGGCATAAATGAACTTCTCAAATAATAGAAATTATATATAAATAATTCTTAATAATATTTATATATAAACAATATACATTATATATTTACATATAAATAATATAAATTATATATATATGTACATATATATATATATA
>NW_022196891.1:90359226-90366113 GCF_008632895.1 Mastomys coucha | reverse complement strand
TATATATATATATATATATATATATATGAATTTGTCATACAGTGGTGTCTTGGAGACTTGGCTTCTGTTGTTCTAAGAATCTTAAATGCAAGCCGGGCAGTGATGGCACACGCCTTTAATCCCGGCACTTGGGAGGCAGAGGCAGGCGGATTTCTGAGTTCAAGGCCAGCCTGATCTACAGAGTGAGTTCCAGGACAGCCAGGGCTATACAGGAAAAACCCTGTCTCAAAAAAAAAAAAATCTTAAATGCACCCCAAAGGGCCAAATGTTTGGGATACTATCAGAAGATGGTGGAAACTAGTGGGGTGCCTTCAAATGAAAGGGGTCTGTCCTTGAAGAGGACAGAACGTTGGCCCCTATTTTCCTCTCATCCACCATGGCTCTGAGGTGAAAGGGTTTGGTATGCCTCATGCTCCACTAGAAGGTGTCTCCTTCTCACGGACCCAGGAGGAAAATGCCCAAAGGTCCCAAAATGTGAGCCAGGATAACTTTCATGTCTCTGCTACAATGCATCTGACAGAAGCCACTGGAGGAAGGGTTAACTCTGGCTCACAGATTGGGGGTGCAGACCATCATGGTGGAGAAGCCCGGTGACAGGAATGTGAGGTTTTCAGCTTGCAACTGCAGTCAAAAGCAGAGGAATATGAATACTGGTGTCTGGCTCACTTTCTTCTTTTTACTCAGTCCAGGATGGAAGCCCATGGGATTGATGGGCTCCCCATCGTGGTTGCTAAATGTCCATCATGGTCGCTAAGGTGGCAATGCCTTTGCTCTTCATACATTTTTTCTAAGGCTTTTCAAATTTTCAGGCTCTCTGTGTGTATGTTCATGCACATACATGTGCACACAGTTGCATGTATCGTGTGCATTTAAGTGGAGAAAAATGTTACATACCTTCTAACATTCTTTGCCTTATTCCTTTGAGGCAGGGTCTCTCAGAAGTTTGACATTTCAGCAGATGGAATGGCCAGTGAGCTTCCAGTGTCCACCCAACAGTTTCTGCCCATATCCAGTTTCTATGTCGATGTTGGGGATTGAGACTCAGGTTTTTATGTTTTCAGGACAGGTGCTTACACCCACTGAGCCTTCTCGGCTCAGTAACAGATCTCCCCTGACTGTTCCTGTCTCGAGAGTGAGCTTCCTTAGGTCAGGGACTTTATTTTATTCTTTTGGTAAATTCTCCTGCCTTCAACATATACTCACAATTCAGTGGTGTGAAAATTAGTAATTACTGGGACTGGAGAGATGGCTCATTGGTTGAGAGCACGTCTGCTGCTCTTGCAGAGGATCTGGATTTGGTTCCCAGCACCCATGTGGTGGCAGATAACCATTTATAACTCCAGTTCAAGGGGATCAGGCACTCTCTTGTGAACTCCATGGGAACCAGGCCTGCGTGTGATGCACATACATGCAAGCAAGCAAAGCACTTATACACATAAAATAGAATAAACAAATCTATTAAAAATCATTAATCACTCAGCCAACAAATAACTTCTGAGTCCAGTAGCAAACATGAAGTGTGGAAGCTATTTAGTATTGAACATGAGATGAGGTTTGTAACTGGAACATCCCAGTCCAGAGCCCTCCATCTCAGCCCCATTGCAGACCTTTCTTTCTTTCTTTCTTTCTTTCTTTCTTTCTTTCTTTCTTTCTTTTCTTTCTTTCTTTCTTTCTTCCTTCCTTCCTTCCTTCCTTCCTTCCTTCCTTCCTTCCTTTCTTTCTTTCTTTCTTTCTTTCTCTCTCTTTGTCTTTCTTTCTTTCCTTCTCTCTCTCTCTCTCTCTCTCTCTCTCTCTCTCTCTCTCTCTCTCTCTCTCTCTCTCTCTCTCTCTCTCTCTCTCTCTCTCTCTCTCTCTCTCCCTCTCTCTCTTTCTTCCTTTCTTTTGAGGAACCAGTCAACAAATGTGGACTGATATCACCTTTCCTTCACTTCCATCTTGATCACCACCTTAGCTCTTCCTCATCTCCTAAGCTCTTGTACCTGCAGGGCCCTGAGTCTCTGTTTTCAGGGCTCTCTGTAGACAGAGCCCTTCATCTCTGTTTTCTGTATTGCAGTAAGTGATTTTGTTTTCTCCCTTGATCACTTCATTTTCTGTTGCTGAAAAAGACAGAACACCTGAGAGTGGGTAATTTATAACGGAAGGAGGTTGTTTGACTCACTGTTGGAGAGGTTGGAGATCCAGGAGCATGAGTCTGACATCAGGCAAGAGCACGATGCTGCTTAAGGGGCAGCTACTCTTTGTAGTCGCTGTGCTTTCATGTTGACTGATCCAGTCCTTCAAGACCAAGAACTCGTTTACTCTGTGGAGAGTGAGCCCAGTTTCCTGAGAGCAGGATTAATCCCACCATTGAAGGCAGAGTCCTCATGAGCCCAATACATCGAAAGGGCCTCGCAACACCTTTACACTGGAAATCAAATGTCAACACAAGTTTTGAAGAACACAAGCCATAGTCAAGCCACAGCAGCCACCCTTGTTTGACAGCCACTCCCAGATATGTGTGGCTTCCTAGCTTCCTGAATCTCTCCTTGGGCTTCCACGATAGACAGGTGTCTGGCCTCTTCGAGGGCCTCTACACCTGCAATACTAATTGGATACTCTAAGATAACATGGACATCTTGCATGCAAGATCTCTGAGCCCATGGGAATAAAGGGAGCACACTGCTTTCAGAGCTGTGGAGAGCACCACCCTTAGGTACTCCTGCACCCCATCATGTGTTACCACATTCACACAGTGATCAATACCAGCAACATGAACATGGTTGTTCACAGTTTACTGACTAACAGTAACATTCTTTCTTAAACAGTTATCCAGAAAAATCCCACTCCATGCATCTTTCTTACTCAAGAACTTCTCCGTTCTCTCCTTCAGGTTTGAATGACTTTATCCTGTGAGTTTCTTTGACCTTTTATGCATCTTTCAGCCTACAACAATGTAATGATTTACAAATGTTTTTGTCTCCCAATTGGACTTGAGATCTTCCAAAGAAAAGCCTAAGGTTTGAGCCTATCAAGCCCTCAATGAGAAGTATTGTGATTGCAACATAGTAACTGCCTCCTGTTAGATAATCAAAGAAGAATCTCATCCTGTGTTTGCATGTGAGCCCTCACCGGAACACATGGACAGCAGAGTGCAGTTACATAGTCATCCAGCAGAGGAGGCTATGCAAACTACTGTAGCCCTTGAAGCCTGTCCTTAACATCAGATAGACAAAATATTTTCCTTTGTAGTCTATATTTACTGGTAAGTTAATGCCTAGAAACTGTATTTATTTAAGGTCATTGTTTTTTAAAAAGAGTCACTCTAGCTTGTCAGGGAGGGCTGTGTGTGTTTGTCATCCCAGAACTCAGCCATCTGAAGCTGGAGGATTTTGAGTTCCAGGCCAATGTTGAGCTACTTAAGATTCTATCTCAAGAGATGAAAATAAAAATTCCTTATATTCCAGGCCCTGGGTTCCTGTTAGGAATAGAAAGAGAGGAAACACAATCTTATTTTCTAGAGCCAGCTCTCCTGGGAAGGAACTCTGCGCAGTGAGTACTGTGAAACCCAATGGCTGCACAGATTGAGACATATAACCTTAAGGCCCCCATTTATAGCCCACACATCCTTGCTCATGTCGTCAGTGGATATTTGGTGAATGGCTTGACTGACAGCTGCTCATCTTGAGAGTAGAGAGTCAAAACTTCTAGCCAGGGCTCCAAGTACGCTCATTTTACAACACAGAGAATTCCCTGAGGAGGCTGGTGTGGCTCTTATCCTCGCTTGAGCTGCTTTGCACAGCACCTGGCATGAAGCAGATGTTTAGCAAATGTTTCTGAGTGAGTAACTGAGGTTATTTCATAATTTTGCGAGTTCATGTGAATAATTTCTGTCAGTACTCTTGAAAGTTAGGATGGGTCTGTGTGTGAAGGACATTTGTATGGTGATTTTGTATGTAGGAAACTGCATCTTAAAGGACCATTAGGAGAGCCCATAAATGCATATATCTATATGCACACATAGATACACACACACACACACATTTTACCCAGAGTCTTAACAAATCAGAAACTGGGAACATCTAAATTGTTGCCTTTGACTTTTCTGGTGTGCTCTTGTGTGGTATGTGTATGTGTGTGTTCATGCTGAAGTCCCAGGTCGACATTGGGTGTCTTTCTCAATCACTTTCCATCTTATTTTTTGTGATTTTTAGTTTTTTTTTTTTTTTGGTTTTTCAAAACAGGGTTTCTTTGTGTAGCTTTGGTTGAACAGAACTCACTGTATAGACCATACTGTCTTTTACAGAAGTATACTAAAATATTTACAGATTAAATAATTTCTACAGTTTGCTTGAAAATTTGTAGAGTGTAGAGCAATAAATGTGGAATAGGGTAGCCTTCAGGCGCTAATCCCTGAGGCTGAGTAGCAAGCCTGTTTAGTCTGTCATATCCTCTTGTCAAGTTTTTTATTTATTGTACTTGAAATTTTCCATGGAACTTTTTTCTTCTAAATTATTAAGCCTTCCTGCATATTCTGAATGCTCTTTTCTTAAAGAATATTTTTGCCCTTTACCCACCTCACTTCAAACAGTGGAATGGTGACTTAAAATCCACTAGCCTCTCTTTGTACAGTAATGTAGAACTCACTTCCTGAACTACCATTAACTTTGAAAAGACTGAGTTTGAATACGTAAAAGGATATCCTAGGGGAGAGAAAAAATGAGTTCTAAGAGTAGGAAGAAAGAAAAAGGAGGGGAAAAAACCCTGTCTTTATTAAAACTCCCCAGGTGTCTGTGTGTGGGGGGCTTCGTGGGTATACATGGGTGCACACATGTACGCTCATAGGGAGCTTCTGCAGAGATATAGAGACAATGGCTAAATTCTTAGTTATCAGGTTATAGTCACATAGGCTTGTTGAAGGTGAGTATCAGTCTTTTGAGTACTACTATGTTGAGAGAAAGGGGCTTCTTTTCCGATATTCAGCGAGCCAGTGCTGAGACCGCTTGGATGGAGGTAGGGTGAGTTTTTGCCTAAAACTGGGAACAGTCTAGACTTGCAAGCTGGAAACCAGGCGAGAGTAAGAGTCACCTCAAGTGCTGGGGTCTTCAGCTTCTGATGAGATCTCTGGAAGAACACGAAACTGCATGTCTGGGGGTGTGGGGTAGGGCCTCTTGGGTGCAGTAAAAGGAGGAAAAAAAGTAAGGCGTTTATTGGTTAGAGCCAGGTTACATGGTCACCAGAGCCATAAAACCTGTGATGACAATTTGCAAACAGCCTTTTTGTTTACCTAAGTGACAATACCTCTTACCTTTCAACTAGACAGAAGACAGATGTCTATTAATGGGTTCCTAAGCCAGGCCAGAGGCTGACCAACACCCTCTCCGATTGCACAACCTTTGATACTTTCTTGCTCTGGCCTTTTTCCCCCACACTGGCTCCCCCACTCCCACCCTGGGACAGAGGGCGGGCAGGAGGACCTGAGTAAACCCCTACTCTTCCACAGAAACATGCTTCGATGTCTCCAGTTGTGCTTTGAGTCTAGGCTCAGTGCTAGAGTTAGTGCTTTGTTTACATTGAACCTCAGTTAGTTTTGAAGGGAAGTGTGTCTTTGTGTGGTCACAAACAGCCTCACCTATGGTTGTGTGTCCTTGAAATACAGGCCTCAGCTCTGTTCTTTCGTTGGTTTAGAGAAGTAGAGTCTTGTTTATCTTCCCCGGGTAACCTCAAATTCACAGAGATCTGCCAGCCTCTGCTTCCCAAGAGCTGGGATTAAAGGCATGTGCCACCACGCCCGGCTCAATTTTATTTTTTAAATAAAGGTCTCTAACACTTCATTCTCTTGCCTCAGCCTCCTGGGGGCTGAGATCACAGGTATGAGTCACCACTAGTTTATTTGCTGTGTGGGTTTGTTTGGTTCAATGTTAAAGATCAAACCCCAGGATTTGAGAAGTACCTTGGCTAAGCACCCTACTTATGAGCAACTCCCCTGGCCCGTTTAGGCTATTACTCACATTCAGACTAATACACATTAACTTTATTTTATTTTATTTTATTTTTAAAGGCAGGGCCAAATGGTGATATCCCTTTACATAAGGCTTGCATACACATTACAACAAAACAAAAAGACCCAGCCACCTCTAGGTGGTCATCTTCCCAAGCAGAAACCTAACAGAACTTGAGCAGCCCCAAAGGCCCTCATTCCATGTAGCCTCACTTAGAGATGACAAGCTGAGGCCCATATCTTGTCCAGTCACAGGACCTGACTCCTAGTCCAAATGCTTTTAGCCACAGTCCTAGAATCCAGTATTTATGTTGACCTGCATGATTCTGTGGAGAACCAGAGCTAAGGCTTTATGGGTTTGGGAAAAGTTTCTATTGCAAGATTTTATTGGAATTCCAGGGATGCTTTGAAGCACACATTAACTTTAAATGTACAGTTCCACTCGTTTGGTGATAACACATGACAAGATGCTACTTCATCTCGTGCGTTACTGCTTTTCTTAAAGAAGGAATGTCAAGAGAGAGGATTGCCTCATACACTCCCAGGGCCTAATGTACAATCGCCCAAGTTCAGATCTCCCCTTTCTTGCTAAGCATCAGTGTCTGCATAGGCCTCAACAGACTGACTTGCAAGATCAGTTTGGTCAGTGTACCGTTAAGTTGGGTGTGAGGGCACTCCTAAGCGATGCTTCTTAAGTCGTTATCTTTCTGAGCAGCACTCAACCATTTCTGCTAGCAGACATCGACATCCCAAAGAGAAGCACGCGACTGTGGATTTTATTTAGCCCAGTGGTTAGGGCTTGAGAACCAGCGCAAGATCCTGGGTTCAGTTCTTAGCTCTTGGGAGAGTAGGGAAAGGACCACCGACCTCTCCCTCCCACCTCCACCTCAACCCTGAAAAAGAAATAAAG